>NW_026068017.1:3041736-3088623 GCF_014885135.2 Alexandromys fortis | reverse complement strand
TGCGTAATAGTCCTAGCTGTCCTGGAACTATCTCTTGTAGACCAGGCTGGCCTCGAACTTACAGGGAGGGATTCATCTGCCTCTGTCTCCCAAATGCTGGGATTAAAGGCATGCGCCACCACCGCCCAGCTCAAACCAACTTTTTTGCTTTGTTTTTTGAGACAGACAGGGTTTCTTTGTGTAGCTCTGGCTGTCCCGGAACTCACTTTTTAGACCAGGCTGACCTTGAACTCATAGAGATCTGCCAGCCTCTGCCTCCTGTGTGCTGGGATTCAAGACTTGCACCACTACACTTGGTGACAAACAAATTTTTAAAAGAGAAGGACACAAATATATCCAAAGATGGCAGTTAAGGAAGAGACTCTAAAGAAACTGGCTAAAGTATAGATAAACATCTGTGGCGTCCTTGGCCACCACGGCACGTCCACCTTCCACCTTATTTCCTCAGGATCAGGGACCATCCTTGAGCACCAGAAGTCAGGGAAGGCGAGGAGACCACGGCTCTTGTGGACTCAGAGCAGCTGTGGTTGGCTGCACAAGATCAAGCCAGTCAGCTTTCCAGCATGGCAGCAGGAGGGGCTCACGGGGCCCATCCCTAGTTGAGGGATTACTGTTAGGTGATAGTTTAGGGGAGAGAGAGAGCCAGTTTTCTTGGGGTCCCTGTAGGTCTACTACCCTTTAGTGGATGGTTCCACACCCGTAGGCTTACGGCGGTGCCAATTGGCTTTGGTGATACCTGTACGTATATGTATATGTATACCTATATCTATCTATAGATTCTAGAGAGACAGAGTACACAAGGTTGGGAGGGGGATAAGGAAGTGGGAGTGGATCTTGCAATAGGGACAACAGTGGGAGGTAAATACGATCAAACTGCTGTATGTATGTATAAAATTCTCGAGTAATTAATAAAAACATTATGTATTTTAAACTATTTATGTATGTACTTCTTTAGGTGGCTGTATATGTGCTTGAGTGTTTGTATGTGCATCTCCTGCATGCCAGAGCCTGCACTGGATCCCCTGGAACTGGAGTTATAGACAGTTGTGAGCCACTAAGTGGGTGCAGAGAACTTAACCCGGGTCCTCTGGAAGAGCAGTAAGAGCTCTTAAACACTGAGCATCTCTCCAGCCCCCAAAACATGATACTTAAAATAACTATGAAAGCCAGTGTGTGGGGGCCCATGCCTTTAATCCCAGTACTCGGGAGGCAGGCGGATCTCTGTGAGTTTGAAGCCAACCAGGTTTACAGGAGCTAGTTTCAGGACAGGCTTCAAAGCTACAGAGAAACCCTGTCTCAAAAACAAAACAAAACAAAACCCCCAAAAAAACAAACAAAGAAACAAACAAACAAAAAAAAAAAAAACAAAACAAAAACATTATCAAACCAGGCTTGGTGGTATATGTCTTGAATTCCAGGACTCAGGTCTCAGAGACAGGTAGATTTCTGAGTGCTAGGCCAGTGTAGGCTACAGAACGAGTTCCAGGACAAGCCAGGGCTACACATCTCTGCCTCAAAAACACAAAACAAAATAAATCATTCTCAGCATGAGACACATTTTTTAAGGATATTGGGAATATGAACAAGAACTGTGAATATGAAATAATTTAGATTATGAGACTTTTTGGCTTGCACAACTCTATTGAAGTTCTATTTTAATTTGGTAAAGCCAATCCCTAAAGTGTTTAATGAGAATCGTGGCTGTGGTCTTTCAGAATATTCCATCAGAAGGGAATCTGAATTCAGCTATTAGGTCTTTGACTTTTGACTAAAAGAGTAGCGGTGCCTTGAGATGTTTGGAAATGTTTCTCAGCAAGCATTCCTCTGTTACATTTCTTTATTGCTTGGTCTTCACCTCCAGGATTGCTGCCACAGCAATGAAGGACTATCCAAGGGCTAAAGAGATAGCTCAGTAGTTAGGAGCACTTGTTGCTTTTGCAGAGGACACAGATTTGGTTCCCAGTACTCATGCAGTGAGACCCTGTCTTAAATAACAAAATGAAACAAAATAAAAGTTACTACAAAGCAGGCTGAGAGATGCCCGGCTTGGTACAGTGCTGTGTGCTTGTGGTGCCAGCAGAAGGTCCCCAAGTTTCACTTCTAGAATTTATGTAAAAAGCTGGGTGTGATTGCGCAACATTGTAATCCCTGCCTGTGCTGAGGAGGTGGGGAAAGGGGGACTCCTGAGCTCACTGGCTGGCCAGTCTAACCTACTTGGTGAGCTTCAGGCCCGCCAGACACAATCAAGGTGAATGACTCCTGAGTAACGACTCTTTAGAACGTCTGGCTTTACCACATGTACCCGCCCCCCCCCACCCAGATAGACAGGCTCATTACAGAGTTCCTGTAATCAGAACAGTGTAGAGCCAGCATAAATTTCATCATAAGAATCAATAGAATAGACTTGAGGTCCTAAAACTGAGACCTGTACATTACAGTCAATTGATTTTTAACATGGATATCGATATACTTCGTCAGGGAAAGGCACTGTCTCTTTAACAAATGGTGATAGGCAAATCAATATGTGTGTGTTGTGGAATGAAGTTGGACTTTTACCTCACGTCAAAGGCAAAAATCACTGAAAATGGGGTCAAAGACCTAAAGACACTATTGAATTCTTAGAAAACACAGAAACAACCTTGAATCAGTCAATTCTCTGTCTGTCTGTCTGTCTGTCTGTCTGTCTGTCTGTCGTTGTCGTCTGTCTGTACCTTTTTCTTTCTTTCTCTCTTTCTCTGTCTGTCTGTCTCTCTCTCTGTTCAAACTATCCTTGAATTCAGTCCCCTGGATTCTGCCTCTCAAGAGCTGGGATTATAGACATGCACTGCCATACCATACACACTCCAGCCATCTTTTTTCCTAGACATAACATTAATAGCGTTAATGGGGCAGGAGAGATGGCTCAGTGGTTAAGAACATTGGCTGCTCCTCTAAAGGTCTTGAGTTTAATTCCCAGCAATCACATGGTGACTCACAACCATCTGTAATGAGATCTGGCGCCCTCTTCTGACCTGCAGGCATACATGCAGGCTGAACACTGTATACATAATGAATAAATAAATCTTTAAAAAATAGTGTAAGAGACAGAAGAAAAAGTATACAAGCGATGACTTAAATGAGGTGCCCTCCATACATCTAGGGCATTGGTATACTTGGCTCTCAGGTGTTAGAACTGTTTGGGAAGGATTAGATTAGGAGGAGGAGGAGGTGGTTCTGGAGGAGGTTTGGCACTGGGGGTGGCCTCAAGGTCTCAAAGGCCTCCCACCACCCCAGTGCACTCTCTTGGTTTCCTGCTGTTCAAGATGTCATCTCTCAGCTGGGACTCCACGCTCATGGACTCTAACCCTCTCAATTATAAGCCCCAAATAAATGCTTCAAGTGGCCTTGATTATGGCATCTTATCACAGCAATAGAAATGTAAATAAGACAATATATTGGACTTTCTCAAGTTAAAAGCTTTTGTTCTGTATTCCTCTAAGTGTAACCCAATGGCAGAGCACTGCCTTGTGTGTGCAGGGTACTGTGTGTAGGGTGCTGTGTGCAGGGTGCTGTGTGCAGGGTGCTGTGTACAGCGCAGGTACTGGATCAGTCTTCGGTGGAGGAAGCTGACTGGGCTGGATGTTCCCAAACTGTAAACCAGGTCTTTCCTCCTTTAAGGCTCTATTTGTCAATGTTTGCCACGGTGACAAAAGGCTGCTAGTCACTGTCAACTGAGGGGCAGTAGGGGCATTTCCTTATGGCACAGCTGCGAATGTTGATGTGTGTGCTTTTATATGCAATATGCTTTCTTTTGGTAAAACTTATTTGCATCTTATGTGGATGAGTGTTTTGCCTGCATGTATGTGTGCCACATGTATGCAGTGCTCATGATGACTAGAAGAGAGAATTGTGTCCTCTGGAACTGGAGTAATGGGTGGTAGTAAGCCACGGCTTGGGTTTTAGGAACTGAACCCTGGTCCTTTGCTAGAGCAACAAGTGCTTTTGACTGCTGAGCCATCTCTCCAGACCCTGGCAGATATATTCATTTCACTTGGGTATATAGCTGGTTAAAAAGTATTTATTACGATTACTGGATCATCTGGTAAGTCTATGCTGAACATTTTGAGGAACTACTAACCTAGCTTCCAAAACATCTGTAAAATCCTTTCGTCTCAGTCCCTGGAGAAGCTGGTATTATAGGCACGTGCTGCCGGACCAGCTCAAATGCCCTCATTTTAAGCTTGTAACTGGCAAAGATTCCTGTCTTTATCAGTTTCTTTTCATTTCTGTGCTAGAGCACCGTGATCAAATGAGATTTATAGAAGACTGTTTATTTTGGCTCACAGTGCCAGAGGTGAGGCTCAGAGTGTGAGGGAGGCACTGCAGCAGGTGGAAGTCGAGAAATCGCGTCTTCAACCACACACAAAGAGCAGAGAGAGCAGATGGGTGTGGTGTGAGAAGCCCTCAAAGCCTACCTCCAGTGACCTGCTTCCCCCAGCAAGGCCACACTTCCCAAGGCTCTATACACTTCTCTAACTCCACTGTCAACTTGGGACCAAGTATTCAAACAGCTAAGCCCATGGGAGGGGACATTTCTCACACTGCTGCACTTTCTTACCTGAACTACATCAAAATTTGTGTCTCTCAGATTGAAAGACAATCCTTCATATCCGTGGGCAGTGGCTCCAGAGTGCCTGCTGCCCAAATACCAAAGGCTGGGGATACTCAAGACCCTCATGTTCAAATCCACAGTGTTCTTGTTTGATTATCCCTTGGATGCTCATGTGTTAAAGGCAAGGTCACCAGACCAGAGGCTTTGGGGAGATAATTGAATTGAATTCTAAGGACTCTGACCTAATGGATTTTTTTTTTTTGACTGATGGATTCATAATATGATTGCCTCACTGGGAAGAGGTGGAAAACTGGGAGTTGAGAGTTCTTTGGAGGAAGTAGATCATGGGTTCATGCCCTGGAAAAGATATATCTTGTCCCTAGCCACTTCCTAGTTCCTTTTCTTTTTTGTTGTCAGCCATGTGATGAGCAAGTCTGCTCTGCCATGCCCATCTGCCACGATGCTGTGCTTCACCAAAAGTCTAGAAACAAAGAGCCAGGCAATGATGGCCCAAGGTCTCAGGAACCATGATACAAAAGAGAGATTTCCTTCTTTTGATTCTCTAATGTTATGACTGGGGGTCACCACAACATGAGAGACTGTATTAAAGGGTCACAGCATTAGTATGGTTGAGGACCATGGCTTTAAGTTATCTCTAAGCTACTTACAATTCCTAACACAGCGTAAAGGCTGTAAAATAGTTGTTGTGCCATATTGTTTAGGGATAATGACAAGAGAAAGCCTCTGATCACATCCTAAACACACGTGTTTTTCTTCAAATATTTCTGATAAGCAGTTGTTTGAATCTTGGAAAAAGAATCCATGGCTATAGAGGACCAATTATGTAGTTTAAATAGATCAGGTTGTTAGCTATTACATTGCCAGCGCCCTATAAGGGTAGGCTTCCTGCCCACACCATTTTTTGTTTGGTTGGTTTTTTAGAGACAGTGTTTCTCTGCAACTTTGGAACCTGTTCTAGAACTAGCTCTTGTAGACCAGGCTGGACTCTAACTCAGAGATCCACCTGCCTCTGCCTCCCGAATGTTGGGATTAAAGGCTTGTGCCACCATCACCCAGCACAAAGGTAGGCTTTTAAGAGTCCTTCCTGATGGCTTGCCACTCCCTCCTCCGTTCCAAATCATCTTTGTGGGGACTATTATCTTGTGATACTCTTTTCCTATCTTCACAGTTTACTGTTTATTCAGAATGTCTCCTTTTTTCCTGTTTTGGAACTTTACATAAGTTGAAGGATTTTATAATTTTTTTCTCTCTAAATGATGTTTGTGAGGAACTGGGTGTTGTGGCACATGCCTGTGATCTTGGGAGGCTGGTGAGAAGATCTGGAGCATTTGAGGAAAACTTGGGTTGCATAGTGACTTCAAGGCCATCTTGTGCTATGTGGTGAGCTTCTGTTTGTGAAAAAAAAAGTTTGTGAAATTCATTTGCATTGACTATGTGACTGTACGCTTACTCAATTAAAACAATTGGGGCTCAGTGGTAAGAGCATTTGCTACACTAGCATGAGGACCCGGATTCAGATCCCTGCACTCATATAAGAAGCTGGGCGTGGCCATGTGTGCCTATGACCCCAGTGTTGAGTTGCGGAGGATTCACTGAGCTTGGTGGCTGCTGGTGCACATCAAAAATGGAGAGTTCCGGGTTCAGCAAGAGACCCTTTTCCAAGGGAATAAGGCAGAACGTGATAGAGGAGTGTACCTGATGTCCTCTGATCTTTATACATGGCAAACATACCTGCACATACATACATACACACACACACACACACACGTCCCACCAGGAAGATGGTTCAGACATTAAAAGTTCTTGCAAGCATGAGGACCTGAGTTCAGACCTGCAGAACCCATGTAAATGTACACCTGTAATCCCAGGTAATCCCAGCGCAGGGAAAGTGAGAAGGGCATTTCCCTGTAGTTGGTTGGGTCGCTAGTCTAGCTGTTAACAAACTTCACATTCAGTGAGAGACCTTGTCTCAGAAAAATAAGGTTGGACTTTGGTCCAGAAACCAATCTGGAACTGACCTGAAAACTCCCTTCCTGCTGACGAGCTTTCATAGGACCAGAAAAATACTATGGCAGTCCACGAGGGGAGAAAGTCTACCAACGCTATTACCCAGCAGTGAACCCTGCACGCTATAGTCCTAACCAGACAGGTAAAATGGGCCCACTGGTTTCATCATGGTAAAGGTTATGAGGATGACCAACACTTTTGGATTGGATTTGAGGTCTGCTCCACAGGAGAGAATTCATGCCTGTTACTGTAAACCTGGTTGAATGTCCATAACCTTGGAGGTCAAAGGTCATATTGTTGTCTTGCTAAGTGGGCAAACTGTGATCAAACTGCCTAAATACTTATGTTCATACATCTCAATTATTGATAGTCAACTTTGACCCAGAAAAGTGGGCCAAAATTAATGCAGAGACTCATAACTGGCCAAAATGCCAAGAATAAATGCTCAGTCCTAAATGGGAAGTCTGTCTCACACCATTTCCCCATCTGCCAAGGCTAAAGGAACATCGGGAGGAGGGTCCATAGGACCAGCAGCAGCTCTGTGAAATGTTTTCTTCTGGATTACGGCATGGCAGTCATGAACTCAACTGCACATGATGAAGACAAGAGAAGGTCAGCTAGGGACTGGAGAGATGGCTGAGTGGTTAAGAAAACTTGTTGCTCTTCAGAGAGCTGGGTTCAGTTCCTAGCACCCATATGCTAGCTCACAACCACCTTTAACTCCCAGGCACTCAGATGGTGCACATTCATACACACAGACTGAACTAAAGGAAAGAAAGAGAAACAGGAGAGACTGGACATAAAGTGGGGAGGGGGACATATGGGAGTGCCTGTGGGGAGTGGGAGGGGGGAGTGGGGGCAGCTTAATATGTGATCAAGATACATTGTTTTTATATATGAAACTGTCGAAGAATAAAAGAGATCCTATTAAAAATAAGGTGGAGATAGCTGGGCGGTGGTGGTGCACACCTTTAATCCCAGCACTCAGGAGGCCGAGGCAGGTGGATCTCTGTGAGTTGAGGCTGGTCTGGTCTACAGAGCAAGTTCCAGAACAGCCAGGGTTGCTACTCAGAAAAATCCTGTCTCGAAAAACAAAACAAAACAAAAGTCATAAAAAAATAAGATGGAGCTGGGCGGTGGTGGTGCACGCCTTTAATCCCAGCACTCGGGAGACAGAGGCAGGCGGATCTCTGTGAGTTTGAGGCCAACCTGGTCTACAAGAGCTTATTCCAGGATAGGTTTCAAAGCTACAGAGAAACCCTGTCTTGGAAAAAAAAAAAAACCTAAAAACAAAACAAAACCAGAGAGAGAGAAGGACTATGACAGGTAAGTAACTCTTGATCCTCCGAGCTGATTTCAGAATTGCCTTTTCAGCTTTTGACACAGGGGGCTCTGGGAGTCCGTCCAGATGTCTGGTCACTTCTGAGTGAACCTGGTCTCGAGGACTGGGCTGCATGGCAATAAATATGGTACTCACTCAGTGGAAGGAGCCCATCTGCAGAGGACACCAGCAGCTGCTATCTTCACGGCTCCTGCCTCCTATTAGTCACTGCCACAGGACAGACGATTACCGAGTGCCCTATTCAGGCTAAAGGTCTTAGTGCTGAGCAAGGGTTTGCTCACCCAGGAACGGCAGATATGAGGGGGTGGGTGGGGCCAGGCTTTGTTTGTTCTGTCAAAGGCATATCCGTCATCTGGGGATGTTAATTACCTAAGAGTCGGAATATATCACCTCTCCCTTAATGTTAGTGGGGCCTGAGGCAAAAGTACAAATAGATAAAGGACTGTGAACCTAACTAGAGTCCAGTTTTTTACTCTGACTAACATGGATCATTACGGTTTGAATGGAGGATCAAAATAAAGAAGAAAAGGAAAAGAGTAGGACTTGGTGGTCCAGCCCTGAAATCCCAGCTTCTCAGGAGGCTAAAGCAGGAAGGTTGCAAATTCAAGGACAACCTGGTCAATTTAGGGAGACTGAGATTCAAAACCAAGAACAGAACAAGAGCTACGGCTATAGCTGAATGGTGGAGTGTTTGCCTACTATGCTTAAGGTTAAATCCCCAGGACTGCAGGAGAGAAAACTAAAGAAATAAAATAGCACAGATCCCTGGACTTCCGGGTATGTGCACTTGCATTCGATGCTGAGAGGAGCTCTGGCTCCCGGCCCCTAGTTTGCCTTCTTTCCTCACCTGTCTGGCACCACGAAGGATCTGTGGACATGCACAGAGCAGCTCAGTTGTCTGAGCGCGCTAGGCCACCTCCTCCCAGCACAAGCTGCCCTTTGGCACTCTGGAAAATGTCTACACTGTCTTATAGGAAAGGAGAGACCAAAGCTTTGGCCATGCGGGGAGGGAATTCCGGGCTCACAGAAAGGTAGGAGGACTTGGTCTTGAAGTGCCAGACTATGTGGACTCCTTAGACAGGCAGCAAGGTCTGGGCAGGGCTGGAGGAATCTTTAAAGAATGGAGCCTAGGGCTGGCTCTCTTGCCCTGTCATACTCGCAGTACTTTCTGTATGTAATTTCTCCTCTCCAGTCACAAGCGCAAGCACTGCGTCTGCCTAGATTTCAGCAGCTTCCCTGGCCGGGGCACATAAGAGTCAGACATAGTGGCTTAATGGAAAGTACACTGGCTTGCACATCAGACCTGGGGTCCAGGCCAAGTTCTGGCCATACCTATTCTTCCTACTTTATTGCCTCATTTAAACTTTTCTTAGCTACTGTGCTGTATCAAGGTTGTGAGGTTAAGGGACTCACTCTCTCTCAAGGTCACACAGCTAGAAGAAGCAGCGGCTGGGCTCGCGAGCTGGGTTCTGGGAGCCAGGAGCTTCAAGAGTCCTTGCCTTTCCCGCCTCCAGCCTCCTCCACGCCTAACTCTCCTCATCAGCTTCCCTCTGATGCTCAGTCCCCGGTCCCCCCCACCCGGTCTCCCTCCCTCCCTCCCGAGGCCCCTCCCCTCCCCTTAGGCCAACGTCACGTGCCGCCCCATCCCCCCGCGCCTGCGCACTGCTTATTTCCCGCTGTCAGGATGAGGAGGCGGAGGTCGGCGCTCCGGTCCGTCTCTGCCCGGGGCTGTGGCGGCGCCGGCGGCTCCAGCCTTAGCGGTTCCTCCCTGGGCGGCGGCGGCCGCGGCTCGGTCGACGCCTCCACCGCCAGCTGAGCCCGCGGCAGCCCGGGACTCTGCTTCCCCGCCCATCCCTGTTCCCCGAGGCCGCCTCCTGGCCATGGCGCAGCCGGGCCCGGCTCCCCAGCCTGACGGTGAGGCGCCCACCATGGCGGGCGCGGCCTGCCCTGCCCGGCGCTGCGTCGCGGGGGCCCTTGGGGCCGGAAGGGCACGCGCGCGGGCCCGGGGGTGACCCGCGAGGCCGGAGGCGGGAGCGCGCGGGCGTCGCGGGCCTGGGCAGCCCGGCTGGGGAGGGGGCGGGAGGCGCGGGCGCGGGCGGCCGCGGGGAAGGGCGTGGGGAGCCGGCGGGGGAGCGCGAAGAGGAAGGTGCCGTGGGATTAGCACGTGGGTTGCGCCCGTGGGGAAGATGGCAAGCGAGAACATGTGCTATATTCGTTGAGAAATAAAACAAAATAAAAAAAAGCGAGCCCTCGGCGCTGGAGTGGCGGTGTGCCGTCTCGCCCCACCTCTGCCCCCGCCTCCTCAGGCCACGCTCCAGCGCTCTTTGCACCGGGTTCTGTGACTTGTAAAAGTAACTGGGATCGGTAAGGATTTGGTAGCCTTCTGTGAGGGGTGGTGTAGCTGAATGGTAAGCCCAGGCACA
Organism: Alexandromys fortis; assembly: GCF_014885135.2. NCBI lineage: Eukaryota > Metazoa > Chordata > Mammalia > Rodentia > Cricetidae > Alexandromys > Alexandromys fortis. The sequence goes on along the minus strand of NW_026068017.1, from coordinate 3,078,239 downwards.
TTTCTTAGTCTCTTAGGACCTCACTTTCTGACGCACGAGGAGTGCTTGTTTCATGCCTCTTTATCGAGAAAGATGGGCAGGCCGGGGGCCATGCGATAAAGATGGCAACATTCATCTGTGAAAGGATAGCTTAGTGTTATTTTGAGAGTGTTAGAAATGAAAACGGTGCTCGAGAAAGCCAAAGTCGAGGAATCAGTCTTTTTCACCATTTCGTCTCTTCCTTTCAAGCGATGGGGTCTCATTTCGTTGACCATGCTGACCTGAAACTCCTGAGCTGTCCTCCTGCCTCAGTAGCGGAGACTTACAGGTGCAGGACAAACTGTCTTTTAATAGTGCTCATATATTTTTGGAAGGAAAACAAGGCCTTGCCCTAAATAAGCCATAATGATTGTTAGAACCCGTCCTGACCTTTCAGCCGACTGAGCTGTGCTTCCGAGTTTTGGCCACATTGTTTCAGATTTTTTATGTTTAATTTCTCAACATGGAGTTATGTTTGGAAAGAAAGAATGTGCTTGGTCCTTGACAAGATTTTCTGTATCCAGTTGGGAAAGTTCTTGCAGGTGTATTTCTCTAATTGGCCTTTGTGCTTAGCATCTTTACGGGTGCTTGGACACAGGAAGTATTTCATTTGGTCTTTCCCAAGAGTAGTCTCTTGAAGATTTTGTGAAAATCTTTCTGTTTGTTCTTGTCGTGGGGGGAACTGGAAATAGTGTTATCAGATGTTAAGGCTCTTGCTGCTCTCTGAGAAGTGTGCTCCTAAACTTGTTAGCCTCTAGTTTGGGGTTTTGTTAGTTGCCTAAAGGGTGATGTCCAGCTCGGACTTTAATTCGCTTGGTGTTTTATTCCAGTAGAAGAGAAGAGATGGTGGGCTGTCAGGAAACAGGGATGCATTTTGGACCTTCTTTTAATTCTCACCTTTTGTATTTGGTGTCAGGGAAGAAAACTTTCCCAACCCTCTTTGTTACTGCAGACAGAGGCAGAATACCGAGAAAGCTCTGGCTTCTGGTAGGTGTGCTTAACTGGCTGCTGCCTTCTTTTGCCTGCCACGGACAACTCAGGTGACATGAGTCTAGACTCCACATTTCCTGCCTCTTTCAAGATAGAAAATGGTCTTCCCTGCAAATAGGCAGAAGTGACTAAGCACTTCCCAGCATCGAGGAAAACATTAGCGTTGAGGAATCTCATATTCTCAATCTTGCTATTACCAGTTCGGGGTTATTACCTATTTTTCAAGTTTACATTGTAATTTTTTATTGTAAATTAATGTAAACGGGTGACCGTAACTATCGTTCTCAAAGGGAGATAGAATTTGGTATGTTTGAGTTCCTTGTGTCAGTGTATGCTTAGAAGTTCATCTTGGGGAGTTCGTTTTTCTCTTTAGTTGGATTCATGGTGATAACTTTAATTAAAAGCACATTTGATTTCAGTCTCTACAAAGGATTTGGAGAATTCCTTTGCGTCAAACTGACATTAAACTTAACTATTTAGTCTTGGACTTTATTTTTCTTTCCTGTCATCTCAGTAGCAGTTGCTGACTCTTTTGACATACTTTGCTTGTTTTTAATGAGGATATGGTATATTAAGAGTAGATTTGTGTGTAATTGGCAGGATGTGATGTAGCCATTTACATTTTTTCTTATTTTGTAATTTTTGAAAGTTTTGTTTTTTTTGATGATGCATTTCAATAGACCAATGTCAACTGATTAAATTATTTTCCCTTGAAAATTCAAAGACAAGTGTAAAAATTTTCAGACTTCAGTTGAAGCTAAACTATATCTTAGAAGCATTTGTCCTGATTTTGCTTTATTAAAATTAAATTTTTAAAAATTACCTTTATTTGTGTGTGTTTGTGTATGTGTGTATACTTGCCAAAAGGTCAGAGGACAACGTGTGGGAGTTGGTTCTCTCTTTTCATTATGTGGTTTTTGAGGTTGACAGGCTTGACAGAAGTCACATTTACTTACTGAGTGATGTCACTGACCCCTTTGTTTTTTGTATAATCTCTTTATTTAAAAATTATATGTTAGAAAAAAGGATTTTGAATGTTTTCCCATAAAGATCTGATAAGTATTTGAGGATGTAGATAATGTTTAACTTCTTTTACACATTTTATAATATGTGCTAGCTTCAAAACATTGCAAAGCCTGCCCCCTTTGATGCTTTTATTTTATTTTTTAAATTTATTTTTATGTGTTTGAGTGTTTTGCGTGCATGTTTGTGCACCATGTGCTCGTCTGAGGCCTTTGGAGTCAGAAAAGGGCATCTGGTCTCCCTGAGACTAGAGTTAGAGATGGTTGTGGGCCATCATCTGGGTGCTGGGAATGAACCCAGGTTCTCTGGGAGAACAGTCTTAATTGCTGAGCCATCTTAGTCCTCCATTGATGTTTTATATATTAGGGAAAAAAACCTTAAGTAAAAGTATATTTTTCCATTTCTCAGAGGCAAGATTTCTGTTCTGCTTTTTATTCCGTTATATAGACATGCTACCTTTAATCTTTGAAATAGATGGGTACAAAGGTCTGCAACTTTCTTGTCTCACTTAAATGTTACTTATCATTACTCTGTATGTGTGTGTGTGTGTAAATGGTTACATGGCCCTGTGACATGCCATAACCATTGTAGGGGGTGCTATTGTAATAGCTTCTAGTTTTTGATGAAGAAACTGAAGCACAGAGAAATTAAACATGCCTGGAGCTACAGTAAGTTAGAGGGGCAGGATTCAAACACCGAACATTTGAGTCCAGGATCCTCTGGTTTGTTTACTAGAGCAGAAGGACCATTGTCTGTTCCTGTACTATATAGCTCTGCCATTTTCTTATTAAAAGTCTATTCCATCACGTGTGTGGTGTGCATGATGAATTTTCTTGTTTTTATTCATTATTATTTTAATGATTTTTGTTATTTTATGTGTGCTTGTATTTTGCCTGCATGTATGTCTGTCTCTGAAACCCACATAGGCTAGAAAAGGGAATTGGCTCCCTGGAACTGAAGTTAACAGGTGGTTGTGAGCCACCATGTGAGTACTGGGTATTGAACCTCCTCCGGAAGAATATCAGTTCCCTTAATTGTTGAGCTATCTCTCCAACCCCTATTTTTATTTTTATTATTGGGACAAGGTTCTAATCTAGCCAAACTGGCCTCCAATTCATGATGTTCTCCTGCTGTATCCTCTGGAGTATTGGGATGACAGGCTGTGTGTTTCCACAGATGCGCTAGTTGGTTGCTAATCTCTTCATTTTATAAGCAGTGCTAAGATGGTGTACTTTTTTCTACTGGGGTTTGAATCCAGTACCTTGTACATGCTAAGCAAGCACTATATTACTGAGCTATAGTTCTAGTTTCTTTTACCTCTTGAGACAAGGCCTTACTCTAACACAGCAGTCCTTGAACTTAAGATCCTCCAGCCTTAGCTTACTTAGTAGCTGCAATTGCAGGCCTAACCACTGGTGCTCTTGCTTTTATATCTGCAAGACTACTGAGTTAAAAGGAAACGTCCTTATGGATTTAAATTTTAAAGCTGCTGCTAGTTTAAGCTAAAAAAAAAAAAGTATCAATTTATATACCTGCCAAGGTATATGAGAAGGTAGATTTCCTCATTAAAAGCTCTGGGTGGCTGTTACAGTCTCCTGCTAGGTACTGCAAGTTAGTCTTGGATTCACTGCATAGCTCTGGTTCACCTGAAGCTAACAGTAGTCCCATCTCATGTCCTAAGTGCTGGGATTACAAGTATGCCTACCATACCTGAGGTGTTCTTTAATTAATGTTTTGGTGCCTGGACTATGCTAACCCCTCTGTTAGTCTCTAAGAAATACAGAGATAAGTCAAACCAGATCCAGTCTCTGTTCCTAGGTAGTCATTTAGTCATTAATTAGATTATTCCACAGACGGTGTAAAAGCATTTATTCAACTATTACTAATGTGAACTACTTGTCAGGCACAATTCTGGTAATTATAATCCATCAGTGAGCATGACAGGTAATAAACAGCCCTGCTTTAATGAAGGGAAACAGGTACTGAACATACATAGGTTATATACATTCTTAGCCAATAAATGCTCTTTAAAACAGCAGAGCAGCGTCCTAGGAAGCATTGGGCTTGTTTTATTTGATTACTTAAGTGTTTATGTGCTTGTGGGGTAGGTTAGGTTCCCAGCAGCCAGAAGAGGGTGTTAGATTCCCAAGAGTAAGAGTTACAGTTTGAACTACCTGGTGTGGTGGGTAGGGACTAATCTTGGGTCCTCTGCAAGAGTTACAAATGATCTTAACTGCTAAGCCTTCTCACTAGCCCTGGGGTTGGTTTTAAATGAATTGTCGGAATAGTGATTTCTGACACAGATATTCCGATACAGATAAAATTTATGCAGAGACCTGAAGGACGAAGTGGAATTAGCCATGAGGCAAAGCTTCGCGAGGACATATCTAGCATACTGAAGAGGCAGCTGTGGCTGGAGTGGTGTTAGCAGAGTGAGAATGAGCCCATCACAGAGATAGGGGATGGTGATTTTGTAGGGCCGCAAAAACATTTTAAAGATCGGGTTCACTCTGTATAAATGAACAAGTGAATCAATCCATTTCACTAGGGGAAAACATTGAAAAGGTTTTAAGCGGAAGAGTGATATGGTTGGACATAACAAAAGGTGCTGGGCTTGATAGCTCAAGCCTGTAATCCCAACATAGAAGACTGAAGCAGAAGAATTGCAACAATGTTTGAGACCAGCCTGGCCTACAGAGGGAGAACCTGCCTCAAAAAACTGAAAGCAACAACCCACAAACGAGTAAACAAAAACCACAGACAAACAAAAGCCCACATTGCTTTGGTTGTTGGATTGGCACTAGGATTTAAGGGAGGCCTGAATCCAGGAAAAGGTGGAGTCTGGACCAAGATGATTGATGGAAACTTTATTTTGAAATAATAGCCTGAGGGGTTTGCTGATGGCATTGGATGTATGACAACTGATAGAGGAGTCAAGGAATCCCAAAATTCTGCCTGAGGACCTGTGAGGGGCACACAGTGCTACACATTTGAGGCATTTGGCCATTTAGAGGCGGTAGTCCTGGTATTCCTGTCTGATGGAGCAGGAGTCCCTCTCTTGGAGCCAGCAGAGAGAAGGTATGAGGTTTTAGTCGTCTTATCTTTAGAGATGAAAGAGATACCTTTGAAGGGTTTGAAGCTGGTAGATGACAAATGGTGGCTTTAAAAAGTAGATTGATTCTCTTCATTTTCATGGAGCTGTGGAATGAGCCCAGGTTCTTTGTATATACCAGGTAAGTGTTCCATCCCTGAGTCTTAGCGATTATATTGTTTTCAGGTAGGGCATGTTTGTGTTACTTTACTTATTTTTTTTTTATTTAATGGTTTGGAGTATGTGTGCTCATAGCACAGTGCTTCTGAGGTGTCAAAGACAGTTTGTGAGAGGTGGTTTTCTCTTCTATTTCTTTTCTTTTTTTTTTAAATATTTATTTATTTATTATGTATACAATATTCTGTCTGTGTGTATGCGTGCAGACCAGAAGAGGGCACCAGACCTCATTACAGATGGTTGTGAGCCACCATGTGGTTGCTGGGAATTGAACTCAGAACCTTTGGAAGAGCAGGCAATGCTCTTAACCACTGAGCCATCTCTCCAGCCCTATTTCTTCTATTTCTATTGGATTCTAGGGATCAGATTCAGCTAGCTCCCTAGGCTTGTGTGGCTAGCTGCTTCATTCACTGAACTGGCTGGCTGGCCCCCATTGACTTAAGTTCTTGTTGTGAATTGACTATTATATAATTTTTCCCATTGGATTATACTTGCTAATTATTTTTTTCCTGCTTGTGTGGTGTATGTTTTTGTGTATTTGCAGGTGCATGCACACATGTGCATGGATGTCAGACACTGACATTAGATGTCTTTTTAAAAAGCCTTTCTCATTTTATGAGGCAGGGTCCCTTACTGAACTTGGCACTTGCTGGTTAGAACTGAGCTACTGCTTACAACTGAAATTGGTGAGATTTGCTGGTCAGCAAGCCCCAGAGATCCTGCTGTCTTTGTTTCCCAAGAGCTGGGGTTATAGATGTGTATCTCTGGCTTGCATTTTGTGTGGATGATGGGGAATTGAACTCAGGTCCTTCTGCTTGTGAGGCAAAATACCGACTGAGCACTCTCAGCTTTCTTTTCTTGTTAAATTAGAGCAGTGCTCTATACACTGTACTAGGTTTTTGCTATGTATTAGATATTTTGTTTTCCTAATTTGTTGTTTACCTTTTAAAAAAATTGTACAAAAGGCTCCAAAGCCACAGAGAAACCCTGTCTCAAAAAACTAAAAAAAAAAAAAATGTACAAAAAGCAATTTTTTTGCAATTGACCTTTTTGTTGTTATTTTGTTTGTTTTTTGTTTTTGAGACAGGGTTTCTCTGTGTACATTTGACTGTCCTCGAACTCACTCTGTAGACCAGGCTGGCCTCAAACTCACAGAGATTCCCCTGCCTCTGCTTCCCAAGTGCTGGAATTAGAGGCATGCACCATTGTGCCCATCTCTGACCTTTTTTTTTTTTTTTTTTTTTTAAAGTTTATGATCTTAAGGTTTCTGGATTAGAAGGATCTTTCCACCTCCTATTTCTCAGTTCTTTTATAGTCTCTCTCATTTCTTTTCCCCTAAGACAGGGTTTCTCTGTGTCATCTGACCTGGAACTCACTCTGTAGACCAGACTGACCTTGAATTCAGAACTGAAATCCGCCTTCCTTTGCCTCCCAAACTCTGGGATTAAAGGTGTGCGCCACCAATGCCAGGTACTTGTTTTTCTTTAATCCACCTGGATTTCATTTTAAAATTTAAAGGGAAAGTTTAATGTAAAGAGTTAATAGGCTACCTACTAGGACAAAAGGAGACCTTAAAGAATATAGAACTACAGCTTGCTAGACAGTTTCTGCTTCCAGGGCTGAGGCCAAATAGACAGGGAAAGAACCCAACTCAGTTCCTGTGTAAGAGCAGTGAAAACTCTTGAGCCATTTTCCCAGCCTGATAGACTCTTCATGTATAGTCTTTTTTTTTTTTTTTTTTTTTTTTTTTGTTTTTCGAGACAGGATTTCTCTGTGGTTTTGGAGCCTGTCCTGGAACTAGCTCTTGTAGACCAGGCTGGTCTCGAACTCACAGAACTCACAGTGCTGGGATTAAAGGCATGCGCCACCACCGCCCGGCTCCCATGTATAGTCATTAAATTGAGTTTAATCTTTATAAGAATATCTGTAAACTTTTATTATTTATTTTTGTGTAGTACTATTGTGTCAGATAATGGTGTGTTTGGGGAATATAAAGATGAATGATAGATAGCCTGCCTTCTATACGTCGTTGATTTAGTGAGGGAATAGCCTTGAACTTTGAGGATGCCCAGCAAGAAAACAGATAGTGATATTTTTTAAAAATTGTTTTTATTGAGCTATATATTTTTCTCTGCTCACCTTCCTCTTTCTTTCCCCTCCCCTTCTGCCCTCTCCCATGGTCCCCATGCGCCCAGTTTACTCAGGAGATCTTGTCTTTTTCTACTTCCCATGTAGATTAGATCTATGTAAGTCTCTCTTAGAGTCCTCTTTGTTGTCTAGTTCTCTGGGATTGTGAATTGTAGGCTGGTTTTTCTTTGCTTTATGTCTAAAAGCCACTTTATGTGTGAGTACATATGATATTTATCTTTCTGGGTCTGGGTTACCTCGTGTGTGTGTGTGTGTGTGTGTGTGTGTGTGTGTGTGTGTGTGTATAGTGGCATTTTTGATTGGTAGTCTACTTTCTGTTCCTTCTGGAGAAGAAAGCTTGCCACCTCCTAATTTTTTTTTAAATATTTATTTATTATGTGTACAGCATCCCTTCCATGTGTGCCTGCAAGCCAGAAGGGGTGCCAGGTCTAATTATAGATGGCTATAAGCCACCATGTGGTTGCTGGGAATTGAACTCAGGACCTCTGGAAGAGCAGTCAGTGCTCTTAACCTCTGAGCCATCTCTCCAGCCCCCACCTCCTAATTTTTACTGGTTATGTATTGTATTTTTCTTTTAACTAAAGTAAGGTTTGCCATACTATAACTGCTTTAGTTTTATTTGCTAGGATCCCCCAAAGGAAATCCCAAGCATTTTTTTACATGTCAGTCTGAAGCAATTTGATGGTAATGTGTTCTTTCTAAGTACTTGGTTTACGGCTTTTATTACATGACTAGAATCTACTTACTATTCTTGAGATTCTTTTTCAGGCAAATTCCAGTTAGTGACTTTTATTGGAACCTGGCACCTGGTATTCTCTAGATATACTTAACCTAGGAAAATAGTAGAAAGTCACACAGCTATATCCAAAAGGAGTCCTAGAGAGCAGTCATCATTCCCAGTTTATGAATGAGGCTAAGGACTAAAGAGATGAAGTCACTTGTACTGTGGCAGTGAGTGTTGGAACTTGGAAGATGAGCTGTCACTGGTCTTCTGAGTATTGCTTCTTTTATAAAAAATAAACTTTATTTAGAAGCCTCATTCTTATGTTTCCTGAAAAGAATCACCAAACTGATAGGAGCCAAACACATTAGAGAGTCTTGATAATCAATCCCCCACTGCCACCACACACAGAGGGTTTCTCTCTGTAGCCCTGATTGCCCTGAAACTTGAGATTCACCTGTTTTGGACTCCGCAGTGCTGGGATTAGAGGCATACGCCACTACACTCAGCCCAATACTTTTATTTTGTTGTTATGTTTTTGAGACACATTTCTCTGTGTAGCCTTTGCTCTCCTTGAACTTATTCTGTAAACCAGGCTAGCCTTGAGCTCACAGAGATTTGCCTGCTCTGCCTCCTGAGTTCTGGAGTTAAAGGCTTGTGCCACCACCACCTGGCTACTTTCATTTCTGAAACAATTTGTTGATAATGGGTGTTGCAGATGTTACAGAATACTTTTTTGTTGTTGTTGTTTTTTGAGGGTTTTGCTGTAATTTTAGAGCCTAGCCTGGAACTAGCTCTTGTAGATCAAGCTGGCCTCGAACTCACAGAAATCTACCTGCCTCTGCTGCCTGAGTGCTGGGATTAAAGGCGTTCGCCACCACCGCTTGTATCTAGAATACTTCTTTAACATAAAAGTCGGTGAATACAAATACCGTGAGGAAGAGGCCGCTTGTCTGAGTGATGGTGGTATTTCCAGCATAATACTTGTCCTAGAGTTAATGTGAACAATAGATTTTTTTTTGAAAAAAATTGACATGAAAACAGGCAGTTATGATAATGTGGTCTCATCTTTTCATTCAAATATTTCTCAATATTTTGATTATACATAGTAGAGACATCTTGCACTATTCAGAAAGTTAGGTAACACAGACCCTCCACTCACTAGATCTTATTCATATTGGAGAGAATGGTACATGAATACAGTCTTGAGAGTTATAAAGAATTTTTGACAAACGGAGAAGTAAGTTCATGGATGCTGCAATTTACCAAGATTGAACTATAGAGAACAGTCCAGTAATGAGTAAGGTTGAATCAGAAAAAGTTTGTCATAGAATCAGCCCAGGGTCTGAGACTTCACTGATGAGTTCCGTCAAGTATTTAAAAGATTAATACCAGTTCTGCAAAAACTCTTTAAAAATTTGGAAAGGGGAAAGGACTCCTTCCAAGTTCACTCTTTAGTGCCTGCATTACTTTGATACTAAACCAGACATGGATACAAGAAAAAGCCTGGCATGGTGCTGCATGTCTGTAATGCCCACACTTAGGCAGAGGTAGGTGGGTCCCTGTGAGTTCAGAGGTAGTATAGTGAAGCCCTGTCTCAAAAAACAAATTATTACTCTTGAACACAGATGCAGAAATCTTCATTAAGCTCTTGAGCAAATCTAGTTGCATATTAAAAAAGATGATTCACCATAGTAAAGTGGGATTCATTCAGAAGTGCAAAGATGGTTCAACACATGTAAATATGGGTGACCATATCAAGAGAATAATGACAAAACCATAGGGTGATTATTTTAATAGATGCAGGAAAAGAATTTGATAAAAGTCAGTATCCCTTGGCAAAAACTCAACAAATTAGGCATAGAATTAATAACATGCGGGCGATGGTGGCGCAGGCCTTTAATCCCAGCACTTGGGAGGCAGAGGCAGGCGGATCTCTGTGAGTTCGAGACCAGCCTGGTCTACAGAGCTAGTTCCAGGACAGGCTCCAAAGCCACAGAGAAACCCTGTCTCGGAAAAAAAAAAAAAGAATTAATAACACAATAACTACCAATTTTGATAAAATCCACAACTAACATCCTGAATGGGAAATCATTTTATCACTTCTATTTGATACAGAAAGGCAAGTCCTAATCAGAGCAGTTAGGTAAGAGAAAGCAATAAAAGGTGTCCAGATTGAGAAGGAAGAAGTTAAACTGTCTCTCTGACTCCAATATAAAACATCCCCAGAGTAATTTGGCTCCCCAAATAGCAATATTCAGAGGTGGAGCTTTGGAGGAAACGATTGGGTCATAAGGCTTTGCCTTTATCAGTTACTGTACTGAAGTGTTCACAATTTATGAAATTATTAGGAGGTGGAAGAACTAGGAGATGAGGCCTAGTTGGAGGAAACAGGTTACTGAGAGCATGCCTCTGAGAGTTATGTCTCAGGTTCTTCCATTTATTACCTCCTTGGCTTCCTGGAGCTATAGAAGTGAGCAGCTCTCTCTCATTGTGCCATGTGCTGGAGTGCATGGCCTGAAACCTGAAGCTGTGAGCCCAAGTTAGTCTATGGACAGTTCCCCTCAGGTAGCTGTCACACTGGCAGAAACTGAGCATATTTAGAAAACTCTGAAGATGACACACATATACAGTGAGAACAAAATCAACATAATAGAAGTGAGGGTGGGGAGCTAGCTCAGTGATATAGCATGTGCAGTTGAGAGATGTAGATTTAATCTCTAACACTGCAAAAATCAGTGAACAGGAAAGAAAAAAATAGCTTCTTACCCTAAACAAACAAACAAACAAAAAGCCTGTCGTATTTTTATGTACTTCCCTCCATCTTGAAGAAAACAAATTTCACTTATAATAGCTATAGAAGATAATAATAGCAACTGAGTAGTGGTGGCACACACCTTCAATTCCAGCACTCAGGAGGTAGAGGCAGGTGGATCTTTGTGAGTTGGAGGCCAGCCTGGTCTACAAGAGCTAGTTCTAGGACAGGCTCCAAACCTACAGAGAAACCCTGTCTCGAAAAACAAAACAAAAACAAAAAAAGATAATAAGAGCAAAGGAGGGGAGCTATCTCAAAACTAAAAATTACAAAACTTTGATGGAAGAGGGTACAAATAAATGAGAGTATCCAGTGTTCATGAGTTGGAAGGATTAACACTGTTGAAAATGTCCACTTTAAAAAACAAAAACAAAAATTCTGGCAGTGGTGGTTCATACCTTTAATCCCAGCTCTCGGGAGGCAGAGGCAGGTGAATCTCTGAGTTTGAGGCCAGCCCTGGTCTACAAGATAGCCAATGCTACTTAGAGAAACCTTGTCTTGAAAAAAAAAAAAAAAAGAAACCAAACAACTTTGTCTACACTGCTGGAAGCTTCTAGTAATTCTTTGTAGCCATCAAAAGACCAATGGTGTTCATTAGAGAAATAGGAAAAAAAGTCTTAAAATTTTCAGGGAACCTGTGAAGTCTCTGAGTAGTCAATCGGTCTTGAGTAAAAAGAAAATCAGCATCATCTTACCTGATTTCAAAATTTACTACATAGTGCCACTTTACAGTGGTTGTTCTTAAGGCTGTTTCCCACAGCCTAAAGAGATGGCCACACCCACCTGTAGCTCCCTGGGAAAGAGTTAAGAAACAATATACTGTGACTTGACAGCTCTTCATTTACATCTGATTCTTTCATGCTCTTTGTCACGCGACCCGTGCTGAACTAAATCATGTCATGTAGCACTCCACCAGCCTCTAAAATGTTGTATGTATATTAAACAAGGCAGGGTTCTCTTTGTTTAGGGGTTTCTCTGGAGACTTATCAGTGGGTCTAGCTAGAGAAGTTGACTTCTACCCCATACTCCTAGTGGTGACTATCCATCTCTTATTCTATTTGAAGGGAGGGCGTTGAGGCAGGGTTTCCCCATGTAGTCCTGGCTGTTCTGGAACTCACTCTGTAGACCAAACTGTCCTTGAAAGTTCTAGGTTTAAGGGCATGCACCACTGCCACCTGGCGCTCTCTCTCTCTCTCTCTCTCTCTCTCTCTCTCTCTCTCTCTCTCTCTCTCTCTCTCTAAGATTTGTTTCCATGTTTGTACTCATACATGTAGTGCTGGATTCTTTGAAGCTGGAGTTAATAGGTGGTTGTGAGGTGCTAGACATAGGTGCTGGGACCTGAATTTGGGACCTCTGGAAGAGCAGAGCAGCATGTGCTCTTTAACAAGCTTTTTTTTTTTTTTTTAAATGTGCATTGGTGTTTTTCCTGCATGAGGGTGTCAGATACCCTGGAACTGGTGTTACAGGCAGTTGTGAGCTACCATGTAGGTGTTGGGAATTGAACCTTGGTCCTCTGGAAGAGCAGCCAGTGTTGTTAACTGCTGAGCCGACTTTCCTGCTCTTTTCTTAATGAACCTTTTCTCCAGGAATTAAAGGGATATTTCCTTTCTTTTAAGGCCCTGTCATGACTTCTTGCATAATTTGAACCCTTTCCTCTCTAATGGGCTTCCTACTACCTTGAGGCCAGATCATGAACTGGAGGCCCTTTCACCTAATAAACCTCATTCCCTAAGGGTAATTATATGTCATCCAGTATCATCTGCTGCCACTCCAGTATTATATTTAACATTATAAAACTATTGTAATTAGATCAGCTTGGGATTAGTGCAAAAACACCCATAGGCTTGGGGTGAATGTAGGTTCTTGCCTAGCATATGCAAGGAGTTGGGTACAATCCCCAGCACCAGAACACACAACAAACCAGACACAAATTAATCCATATTCTTAAATCCATACTATTATAGCCACTAAGGTGGTAAGAACATAACAATAGCCAGGCAGTGGTGGCGCACGCCTTTAATCCTAGCACTCAGGAGGCAGAGGCAGGCAGATCTCTGTGAGTTTGAGGCCAGCCTGGTCAACAGAGCGAGTTCGAGGACTGGCTCCTAGCTACTGTCTAGAAAAATCACACACACAGACAGACAGACAGACACACACACACACACACACACACAAACCAAACCAAAAAAAAAAAACAAAGACAAAAACAAAAAAAAAACCTCAAAAAAACATAAAAACCAATATAACAATGAACAAAAGATGGTTGTTGCTTCAATGGAAGTTAGAGGCAACTGTATATCCTTATGCCGAGGAAAAATTAGATACTTATGTCACACCATAAAGAAAAATAAACGGAAAGTAGATCAAAGACCTAAATGTAAGACAAAGTTATGAAACTGCTACAAGAAAGCTTAGGAGAAAATACCCACATTTGTCTGGGCAATGATTTGTTTGGGATATAACCTCAAAAGCACAGGCAATGAAAGCAAAAGCAGGTGAAAGAGATTACACCTAACTAAAAAGCTATGCAGCAGAGGAAATCAGTAGAGTGAAGAAGGAAGTTTACAGATGGGAGGCAATATCCAGAAGTGATGCATTTGGTTGAAGATTAATACTCTCCAAATATAAGGAGCTTAGTAGTAGGAAAACAACTTAATTAAAAAAGGACAAAATATTTGAACAGACTTTTCTTAAAAGAACACATACGTGTGGCTGATGAAAAAATTGGTTATGTCACTAGTCAAGGAATACAAAGATAAAACCATAGTGAGATAACATTTCACTTTAGTTAGGGTGACGGTTAATGAGTTAAGTTATGAGAGCTAGTTAGTAACAAGCGTAAGCAATGACTGAGCTTTTATAATTAATAAGAAATCTCCATGTGATTATTTGGGAGGCGGCTGGACAGAAATGTCTGCCTACACACAATGGCTCACAACTGTAGCTCCAGTTTCAGAGGCTTTCATGCCCACTTCTGGCTCCTTGGGCACCGGGCATACATATGGTACACATACATACGTGAAAGCAAAACACACACACAGATTAAAAAGCTATAAACCACTAGATTATTATGTCATTATTTCTATCTTTTGTTTGTTAAAACTTGACCTAAGTTTCTAAGTACAGAAGTCAAATGGTCCTTCTGCCTTACCCTACCATGTGTTGGGGCAACAGGTACTTCTTTCTACACCCATTTGTGAACATTTTAAAAATCATTCATTTTTGTTGATGTTGATACACTGTAATTTAGAAAACTTTCCCTTCATGGTATTTGTGCCGTCCCAGTTCTGTAGTGAGTGTCCTGTGCACTGCTCATCTTCACGTGTTCCTGTGCATGTCCTTGAGTGGCATTTCTGTTGTGCACATTTAAACATTTTAATGCAAGTAACAAGTTTTTATTTTATTTCATTTATTTTTTGAGGCAGGGTTTCTTTATGTAGCCCTGCCTATCCTGGAACTTGCTCTGTAGACCAGGCTGGCCTAAAACTCACAGACTTCTGCCTGTCTCTGCCTTCTGAGAGCTATGATTAAACGCGTGGACCACCTGGCTAATACCAAGTTTTTTTTTTTTTTTCCAGGAAGGTCTGGCACTTAGGGTGTGAAGTGTTCATAGCCATGTATGACATTGAACCTGAGTCTTTCTCTGTGTGGAAAAATTGACCTTTGTTATGTGCAACAAGAACAGCAAACTTTTCTGCCAGCTTGTTTTTTTGACTTAGATATATTGGTATGTGGGAGCATTTTCAATTTTCTGTGATTCGATTATCAGTGTTTTTCTTTGGGGCATCAAAGTTTATGTTCTGTCTGCTATTTTCTACTGTTTACTTTTAAATATTTGATTATGAGATTTTATTTTGATGTAAGGAGTCAGAAAAATGGCTAGCTATTGTTTTTTCATCATACAGGATTAATTCGGTATTCAGTTGATGATACTGTAGTCATACTGCACAGTTACATTTATTGTTTTTCTCTACTTCGTAATGTTTTAGTATTAAAAGAGCCAAAAATTCTTAATCATTCTTTGAAGTTTTCTTGACTATTATTGAGTATTTATTTATTCAGATAAAGTTCAGTGTGGATACATATGTTTTTACCCGCTGTGTCCTTCTTATCAAAGACAAGACTTTGAAACATTATGCACTGGGACCCTAGCTTTTACTCCTAGTAATGTGTATAAGAAGGAAAACATGTTTTCATTGGGTTATTAACTTAGGACAATAAATAAGTTTTCTGTGTGTGTTTGTTCAAGATTTTATTTTTTATTTGATGTTTATCTGTGTCTATACACATGAAAGTGTAGGTGCCTGTGGAGGCCAGAAGAGAGCACTGATTCCAGAGAGCTGCAGTTAAGTTAAAGGAGGTTGTGAGTCACCAGACATGGGTGCTAAGAACTGAGCTCCTGTCCTCTGCAAGAGCATTGTGCTCTTTTGACTGCTGAGTCATGTCTTCAACCCTTGCATCTTTACAATTACTATATTAATATAAGTGTATTAATTGTATTAAGTAATCCTTCAATCTCGTGTGTGTGTGTGTGTGTGTGTGTGTGTGTGTGTGTGTGTGTGTGGTTTTTCAAGACAAGAGTTTCTCTGTGTAACAGTTCTGGCTGTCCTGTCATGTGCTTTGTAGACCAGGCTGGCCTTGAACTTACAGAAATCTGCCTGCTCTGCCTCCCTATTGCTGGAACTAAAGGTGTGCACCACCACTGCCCGGCTTCTTTAATCTTTTTTAAAGTGGCATCCTTCCTGCTTTGAGTTGAATAAATGAAAGTTGAGTAGAAGCTGGGCTTGATGGCGCACTCTTTTAATCCCAACACTCTGGAGGCAGAGGCAGGTGGATCTCTGAGTCTGAGAGCAGCCTGGTCTACAGAGCGAGTTCCAGGACAGCCATGGCTGCACAGAGAAACCCTGTCTTGAAAAACACTCCTCCCCCAATACTTGAGACTCAGGTTCCTGTGAGTTTTCATTTCATTGCCCATCGTGTCTGTTTTAGTTTAGTAAACCTCACTGGCCTTTAAAAATCGACATTGTCCATTTGCTTTCTTTCTTTGTAAATTATATCTGAGTTCTCTACATTCAGAAGGTAGAGCCCTTTATTTTTGTTTTTTATAGACCTTTCAGGTTTATTCTTTGCTCTTTTTTCAGGGATGGGGTAGTAGGTGATACTGGATATTGACTCTAGGGCCTTGCACACTCTAGAATGTCTGTGTTCTACCACTGAGCTTCCCTCACAGTCTGTTTGCCGCCAGGGGCAGAAACAGGACAGGCGTTGTAAGGCCTGAGAGCACTGTGGGAACAGCCCTCTGGGGGACAACTCCAGTGAGACTGTTAAACTTTATTCCAGAAGGTGGGGAGGTATAAAGCCTGGGACAGTGGCTAGGGCGTCACCTAATTTGAATTAAACAGCATGTTCCTATTCTAAAGCTAGTAGTGGAAGTCTGATTGTCATATGGGCAGCAGGGGGGACGGTTCTGCGAGGGTCAAGGGTCACACAAGATAAGTCAGGCATTGGGACCTAGAGACATTCTCCTGATAAGGTCAGGTTGACAGCAGGAGACTGAGCTTGGAGAGAGCTGCCAGGTCAAGGTAGACTGCAACCTCTGACCAGCAGGGCCTCCCAACAAACTTTATCCTCAGCATGGCTTTTGCTGTAAGTTAGCTTTTGAAGTGGTTTTCATAGAGGGAAATGTAAGACTTCATTTGAACTGATGCTGGTAATGCGTTTGACACCTCTAAAGACTCATTTCTCAAAACCATTAGATACCCTGCCCACCCATTTTCTCTTTTGAGTGTATAAACTTCTTTTATAAAAAGTAGTGGTTAAGTTTCAGTATTCTTTTAAAAAATTTTATCTCTTTTATATGTGTTTGGTCAAAAGTGAGACCCCAGCCCCCAGACACCCCTATATCCAAGGACTCTGGGATGTTTGGTCAAAATGAGAACCCGAGCCAGGCGGTGGTGGCGCACACCTTTAATCTCAACACTCGGGAGGCAGAGGCAGGCGGATCTCTGTGAGTTCTAGGCCAGCCTGGACTACAATAGCTAGTTCCATGACAGGCTCCAAAGCTACAGAGAAACCCTGTCTGGAAAAATCCAAAAACAAAAAAAATGAGTAATAATGAGTTCAATATAGTCTCTGTTTCTTTTCCGTTATGCATATATACCTATGTTAAAATACAGATTAGACACAGTATGAGGTTCATAGTAACCGATTATAAAACAACAATTATATAGTATAATAATTGGTTAAATGTAATAGTTGGGTAAATGTGGTCTCTAGCTCTCTCAAAATATCTTGTTGTAATCTTTTGCCTAAAGGCAGCATTTTACTACTTCCCTTTCGCTCCCATAAATTTGCCAACATACTACTTTTTGCTTTGACACCTTTATGAGGTAAATTAGGGGCTATATGAGCAGAAGCATGTGATAATAGCTACCCAAGTAACATATGGGCAGCACACAGCATGTTGATATGGGGGACAAAGATGATGCACATCCTGGGTAGGCCGGAGTGGGAAGGTGTGATTTTTTTTTTTTTTTTTATGCTACTCAAAGAGTTTACAGTTTAAAACTCATGAGTTGTTTCTGGTGTTTTCCATATGATTCTTTGACCACTGGTACTGGAAACTTTGGGAAGTGAGATTGTAGACGAAGGAGGGTATTAGTACTTCTGGAATGATATCTTTACACACGTATCCATGATCTCTTCCCTAGGACAGATTCCTAGTGGAGAAATTGCCTAATATTTAAGACTGTTGTTATTGATTGCCACATAGCCATTGCCTTGAAATGTAGCCTGGGAAGGTAGATTGTACTAACATTAGTTCTCGCTTTCAGAGATGAGAGCCAGATTGTAAGAGGTAGAACTGAGCCTTAGATTCATATTCAATCCCAGAGCTTGTTTCTTTAACTATTTTGCTATGCCTAATAAATATGGGATTCTTTGTTTGTTTCGTTTGAGAAGGGGGGTCTCATTATGTATCTCTGACTGGCCTGGAGCAAGCTATGTAGTAAGCAAGGCTAGCCTTAAACTTATAGAGAGCCACTTGCTTCTGCCCCCTGAGTGCTGGACTTAAAGGTGTGCACCACAATGCCCAACAAATAGGTGATTCTTAATTGTTAATGCCTGTTATAATCATCATCTTTTGTAGTGCTGAGATTTTCCCTACCCAGCAAGTGTTAACATCTGTGTTTTCTCCTTGAAACTTCTTTAGTTTTCATGTTCCCATCCTTAGATAAATCTTCACCTACATGTAGGCAGAATGATAGCTATTTATCAAAATTCTAATCTCTTTCTACCTATGACCTTGATAGTTCTGAAAAGTTCATAAATAATGCATTCAATTTCCTTGTAAATAAAATATAACCTTTGTGTTATTATTATTTATTTATGAACTTCTGATAAGTAATTCCTAATGTAGAATTGATACTACAGTGTAGTCTTGCTATAGCACAAATGTAGAGAAAATAAAAATGTCATTTTGCATTTTCTGTGTTAGATGCATACAGGGAAATTGATTTGTCTTACAATTTAATTAGACATGGTTCTGAAGAGTAGCTTATGTTGCAGCAGGCTTTTGTTCTTCTAAATGATCGTAACTTCAGATTATCCTAAACCAACCAATTATTTTATATTAAAGGAATTGATATGAGATAGTTTTTTATTAACAATTCTTATTTATGAATTGTGTATCTAGAGTGATGGAGAATTGATGTTATGTGAGTACATTGTTTTTTTAGCTGATTTAAACTTAAATCCTCAAACACAAATAATGAGACATAAAAATAATTAGCCTTAAACTAATGCATTTAATCCCAGCACTCAGGAGACAGAGGCAGGTAGATCTCTGAGTTTCAGGACAACTAGGGCCTGAAAGCCATCTCAAAGCTAAGCCAAACTAGCAAAAAAGTGGAAGACATTAATATGTAGATGAGCCGCCTTTCACATGCCATGGTTGCTGATGGCTAGGATTTCATTTATAAGTCTCGCCCCCCCTTGGACTGTAAATATGATGATGATGATGTGCACCTTGGTGCACATGTAGGAGTCAGAAGACAGCTTTTGGGAGCTGGTGCTCTTACTGCACCCTCCTGAAGCAGGGCCTCTCATGCTTCTGCTGCTCTGCATACTCTACCTGGTCGGTTAGTGTGTTTCCAGCCCGGTTTTCTGTTTCCTTATCTCAAATTAGGAGTGCTGAGATTATGGATACAAACAACCACATCTGGTTTTTGTGGGTTCCAGAGATCAGACTTAGGTTGTCAGGCTTGTGTGGCAAGCACTTTTATCCCCTGAGCTCTCAGCCCTTTCCTGGGTTTTTATTTTTTTTATTTTTAAATATTTGCATGTGTGCATGTGAGTATCATCCTCTGTAATGCTGTCTGTCTTCTTTGATACAGGATCTCTCTTTGGCTCGGAGCTCACCAGCTAGACTAGCCAGTACTGAGTTCAAGGATCCTCCCGTCTTTGCCTCCCCAGCTTTTGGCACACCACCCTGTGTTACTGTTTACATGGGTAAACTTCTAGATATAGTGTGAGAGCCTAGAGTCTTGTTAGCAAGTTGAGCTGTCTCATCTGAGAGAGGTACAAGCCCTTGCACATGTATTTCTGCCCATTGAGTGAGGTTTTGAGATCATGCTAGTGTAGAAGAAGCAGGCTGAGCTGGCCAGCAGACCAGGTGCAGGCATCTGTCCCCATCATAGATAACCATGGCCAAGGAAAGCTACCATCTCCGAGGGGCCGTCTTCGCTAGTCTCCCCTTTGTCCTTTCCTAAGGAGGCTTTGGAGGATTATGACCTGTGTGTCTCATACTGCCCTGTGCGAAGGTAACAGCTTGGTGCAGCTCTGCTGGTGTACTGCACCTCTGTTCCCACAGGCACTGGCGTCAGGAGCTGCCTGGCATTGACAACTGCTACGTGAGAGTTGAGGAGGAGCTATGCTCACTGCCACCTGATCTGGAAGAAGGCCTCTTTACCAAGTCTCCCATGGTCAGGAATTCATGACCATTTTGTAAAAATGTGTACCAGAGCCCCTGTGCAGAGGACCTAGGTTCAGTTATGGTAAACAATGTAGGTGTTGTTTTATTTGTCTTCAAATGTTAAAATTTTTGGTTCTTTTATGCAGGTGCCAGAGATTTGAGCTCAGGTCCTCATGCTTGTGTACCAAGTACTTTTACCTATGAACCATCTTCCCCCCTTTCAAGATTTTGTTTGTTTGAGACAGGGTCCCAAAATATAGCTCAGGGTGGCATGGACTTTTGAGCTTTCCTTAGCCTTAGTGGTAGACTTAACCGTGACTAGCTAACACACGTTTTTTTCTTAATTGTTTTTCTTTTTTGACATAGTCTCTTATAATTCATGCTGGTCTTAAACTTGCTGCATAGACAAGGCTAGCCTTGAATTTGTACTTCTGCGTTCACTTCCCAAGCACTGGGATTACAGGCTTCTGCCACCATGCTCAGTATCTTGGGTTCTGGTAACATCCAAGGATGTATGCATGTTAGGCATGCACTCTGCTAACGGAGCTATACCTTTAACCCAACATAGGAGGTTTATTTTTTATTTATTTTTATGTTGCTTATTTGTTTTAATTTTTTTTTTTTCCAGACAGGGTTTATCTATGTAGCTGTCCTGGAACTTGCTTTGTTGACCAAGCTGACCTTGAACTCACAGAGAACTCACTTGAACTCACTGCCTCTGCCTCCCAAGTGATTAAAGGTGTGCACCACCACCACCAACTGGCTTTTTTTTTTTTTTTTTAGATTTACTTATTTTATGTGTTTGAATTTTTTGCTTGCAAGTGTGTATGTGCACCCTGTATGTACCTGACCCAAGGAGATCAGAAGAGAACATAAGATCCCCTGGGTCTGGAGTTACATTACAGAGGGTTTTGAATCTCCATGGGGATGCTGGGAACTGACTCTCTCAGAGCATGTAATAATCTTAATCCCTGAGCCATCTCTTTAACCCCAAGTGTTGACTTTACTTCTGTGTTTTTTTGTGATGTATTTGACGTTCTTTTTATTGCTGTTTGTACATTCTTCCTTGAGCTCTGTGGTCTGCTGGGTATCTTACATTTCAACTCTGGTACCTAGTTCAGCTCATCAGAATGCAGCCTTGTTTCCCTCAGGATGTCCTTGGCCATATGCATTACCCTTCCAAGTTGCCTAGAGAATTTCTGCTCTGCCAACTCCTGATGGCTGCATGCCACGATCTAGGCTGATTTTGGCAGGAGCTTCTTTTCCTAGTTATGCGTGGCAAATGTGTGGCCTGGCTACTTTGTCCACTGCCATGACCTGGCATATTTCTTCCAGTCTGTTTTATATGGTTCATATTGTACCATATATAATTTTGTATTTTATTCATTTTATTTACTATATACATTTTATGACTTTGGTATCCCATTAAATGGATATACCTACCATACCTAATAATTTCAGTTTATGCTTTTTCTCCCCCCTCACCCTCCTTCCCTTCTTTCCTTTCCTCTCTTCTTTCTTACAAGGTCTTGCCTTGTCGCTCACTTGGACTTGAACTCCTTCTCTGAAGTGGTCCGCTTGTCCTAGACTTGTGAATAGCTGAATTGTGAGCGCACACCCTGTAGTACTTTCATTTAAAGATCCGACGACAGTACAAGTCAAGACTTGTGGTTTCAGGGAGTGTTCAGATTCTCCCTCCCCGTTCCTTCCTGCATTGAGGAAAATCTTCAGACAAATGCTTCCAGTTACAGTAAAATTTGATCCAGATTGCTTTTTCCCTCTTTCTCATTTTTCATTGAACTTAATATTTTCTTTTTTAGATGTATATAGTAGGGCACAACTTGGAGTTTTAAGTTATTGCTCATTCCTTCATATCAAAATTAGGGAAAATTAAGTTAGACAAGGTGATGATGGTCCACTCTTGCAATTCCAACGCTTGGGAGAAAAAGAAAGAGGGCTAAGAGTTGAGACTGTCTCAGTAAACAACAGGAAAACTAGGAAAGATCAAATATGTGAAAATTATTGGATCTTTTCCTTATTTATGATTTTATTTTCCTCCCTTTCTTTCTGTATTATTATTTCTTAATTCAGACATTTTGAGTAAACGGCAGTCATTTTTCTCTTTGGATGGCAAGCATTAAAAGTAGCTGCTCTCTTGAAAAACTAAAATGAATGAATGAATGAATGAATGAATGGAGCCACAGAGGCTTGTCATGGTGGCATGGCAAACCTTTAATCCAAGTATGTGGCAGCTGGATTAGTGAATTCCAGGTCAGCCTTGGTAACATAACAAATCTAGATTGTCCTGGGCTGGCTGTAATGAGACCCTGTCCTTCCCCTCTTCCTGTGCTTGATTGATTGATAAATAAATAAATAAATAAATTAGCAAGCGAGTAAGCAAACGAATGAGGTGGCCTTGGCATCAGACGATTTCCCCGTTAGTACTCAAATGAAGGTAATAATGTTTGGGCTGTGTTTGTGAAAGCTGATGAACTGAAACTCTATGTGGCTAACTCCCGAAAGATCCAGTATTGTTGGAAGGTGGTGATGACTCTAGTTTGTGTATAGCAGGGAGAGTGTTGACCTGGATGTCAGTAAGCATCGTCAGGTCAGGAGTAACTTTTAGTCTTTTGTGGCTACAGAGTAACTTGATCTCTGTATTTTTTTTTTTCTTTTTGGGGTTGTATGGGGTTTGAGACAGGATTTCTTTCTCTGTGTATTCCTGGATGTCCTGGAACTTACTGTGTAGACCAGGCTGGCCTTGAACTCAGAGATTTGCCTGCCTCCTGAGTGCTGAGATCAAAGGCATGTACTACCCCTGCCTGGCCATCTCTGTATTTCTTTACCCATTAAATACTTTTAGTTTTAAAATGACAGCTAACATTTGTCATTTTCCCCTATGTTCCATGTTAATTACTTTTTGAACAGTATTCTAATCACAGTGAACTATTTAGTCACCATGTTGGAAAAATAATATAGCACTTCCATTTGGTGAACATTTGATTTCATTGTTGTCTGCTAATACATTATGATACACTTATTTGTAAACTTTTGTCTATTTGGGGTAAGTTGACTTTCCTAGGTGTGACGGTAAAAGCATGCTTGTGAAAAGCAGTTATTTTGGCTTTTCTGTTTTGTAAAAATACAATATGCTTGGAGTACTTGAGATAGATTCTTTTGAAAGTTATACAAGAACAGGATGAAAATAAGGGAGTTATTGGTACACCCTCAAGGATCCTGGAGTTGCAATCTTTCTTAAAGAGTGGAGAGAGCCAGTCAGATTTGTGGGTGTGGACTTGGATTTGAACTGTATGGGTCAGAGCCAGGGTGAGGTAGGGACTAGTGGAAGTACAAGGTTTTGCTGAAAAACATATTTTAAAAGTAATTTATGTAAGAGTCTCACTCTGTAGTCCAGGCTAGCTTCAAACTCCTTCTTCAGACTCTCAGGTGCTGGACTTATAGGTACAAACCACCATGCCACGCTTTGGCTGTAATTTTAAGGTTTTTTTTTTATTTTGTTGATTCATTAGTTTTATTTATAACTATAACGGTGAATAGCATGAACCTTTGTGTATGTTGGTGGTTTGGTGAAGCTATGGGTGGGATAGGATGTAGGAAAAAGTGTGAGTGAAGGGTCTTCTTTCTCTTTTCATGTATTTTAAATTGCTGCATTACATAGTATTTTTAAGAATGTATTTTGAAGTACGGGTATGCTATGTTTCCTTCATTTCCAGAGGCCTTGTTTATCTTTGTAGTAGTCAGAGTGTCAGTAATTTTAGTGTTATGTGGGAGAGCTATTAATTTAACCATTGGGATTAGCAATAAGTACTAGCAGAAATAAGGAACTCAGGGACTAAATTTCCTTATGATTTTAGATGATTACTTCTTTCCAAAGTTACCCTTCATGTATTCTACATGGCTGCCTTTTGATATATTCTACCACCTCCTTTTTCTCAAAAAAAAAAAAAAAAAAGAAAGAAAGAAAAGAAAGTTCTCAGATGGTTGGGTGTCATTGTCTAACTGTGGTGAACCTTTAGTAACAGGGAGCTCAAAGCGTCTTTTTCTCTTCCATTTGTACTAATACTATCAATA
Organism: Alexandromys fortis; assembly: GCF_014885135.2. Lineage (NCBI taxonomy): Eukaryota > Metazoa > Chordata > Mammalia > Rodentia > Cricetidae > Alexandromys > Alexandromys fortis. Next base: position 3,054,193 of record NW_026068017.1, on the reverse strand, counting down.
GTGACGCTAGCCTAGGGGTGTGGGACTAAACTAATACAAGGTTTAGTTTAGAATTTGCTAGAGAACTATATCCTTATTTCAGAGAACTTTGAAAAGAATATGAAGGAAATGAGCTATAGTTCTAACCATTGGTATACTTTTTTTAGCGTTTTCTATCTGTATTATAAAATTGGTTTTGAATTGATCAGTGGCTTGAGGGTAAGGAGTGGCTCAGAGATAGGCAGATCACCAGGGTTTGTGGTGGTGTGCGGTAGACTGGCTAATGTAACTGGATAGGAGTTGGCTAATGCTGATAAATATCTCCTGAAGGGATTATATTGATAGCTTTAAGGCTGAGTCAAGGCTTTGTGTTTTGACCAAAACAGCCCTGACCTTGACCAGAATAGACAGTTGAGACCCAAATCTTGAGCCCCTTTGTAAGGAATTTGTCTACACTTTGCCAGACTGTAGCCAACACTTATCTGAAAATAGATGATCTGCCAGTATTGGGGTTGTGACGCAGAACCACAGGTTTTGTCCTTTCCATATGGTAACAGTTTCCATGTAATGTAATGGGTCTTCTGGAACTGGAAGAATAGTTCCAGTTGTGGCTTTCCTAGCCAGGAAACACATTAAATTTTGCTCATCACAAAGAAACAGGAAGTAGCAACATTGACAGTGGGTTAGCTTTGGGATAAGTAGTTTAACTAAGTCAATATTTAACTATTCCAACCATGGATTAACATTCTGTCAGCGTTGTAAAGAGCATTGGGAGCTCCTGTACTGAAAGTGGCTTTGTTCTCTGTGATTCTGTTTCATTTTATATGACTCATTCACAGTATGTGTATCACAGTCTAATAGAAGTGTCTGGCTTCTTAAAAAAATTAGTTTCCTGGAATATAATGGATTTCAGCTTCCCTACTAGTTCCATATGTATCTAACAGTATTTAACTGAGTGACTAGTTTGTTCTTGAAACTTATATGTAAACAAATTTATTATTGTTAACTAGTATTTCTTTTTCCAGTTTCTCTTCAGCAACGGGTAGCAGAATTGGAAAAAATTAATGCAGAATTTTTACGTGCACAGCAGCAGCTTGAGCAAGAATTTAATCAAAAGAGAGCAAAATTTAAGGAGCTATATTTGGCTAAAGAGGGTAAGTTCACCAGTCTCTTTCCCAACTCCCCTGCCAAAACTGTCTTAAATGTTAAGTTTCTGATAGTACACTGTTTTTGTGTGTGTGTGTGTGTGATTGAATAAACCGTGTGTGTGTGTGTGTGTGTGTGTGTGTGTGTAATAAAAATAATACTTTTTGGAACTAGGGTTCTCAGTATAGTTGGGGAACAATTGGAAAATGCATCATTAAGATTTGTTTGTTTTCTGACATTGGTGGTATTTAGTTGTTTTGGCTGCTCTTAACACTGTAGTCCCTGGCTATGCTTTGTAGAAACTGACATTTCACTGTTGAGTACTTGCTTTGTGGAATACATTGTATTTAGGAACTGGGCATACAATGGGAGCAAAATTCATGTGGTTCTTTAGGTTGATTGAATTGAAGGTGAGAAAAACATGTAGAGTCATTGTGTTATCAGTTGTTAAAGATGAGTGTTTAATATCTCTGGTGGGATCTGTTTTAGGAGGGTCAGGCGAGGTGTTTAGATTTTAGCTGTTAGCCTAGAAGCAGTAGAAAGATGGTTTCCTTGGTGTCATTCTAGAACAGCTGCAGTAGCATCAGGCTTACCTGGGAAACTTCTTAGGAGTGCACATATATGGGTCACATCTCACATTTGCTGAGTCAGAAACTGGGATGTGGGTCTGGGGGTCGGATGGTTGGTGTTTTAACAAGCTTCCAAGGTGATTCAGCTTCAGAGTTTGTGATTTACTAGGACTCTAGGATCCCATAATTTGCACTTTTAACAAGTTACTTGGGGATGTTGTTATTAGTGGTTTAGGTAGCACATTTTGAGAGTCACTAGTCAAAAGCAGTATCTTTTGTATTTTGTAATTGAAAATTTTTGGTTGAGATAGATTCCTGTGTGTCCCAGACTGGCCTTGAACTAGAAACATAACTGAGGGTGACCCTGAAGTTCTGATTTTCCTATTTTTACCTCCTGAGTGCCAGGTCATTAGGTTGGTACTTGAGTTTGAACCCAGGCTTCATGCATGCTAGGCTATATCTTAAATTCCTAAGTAACATCTTGAGCTTGAAAGTCTTTTAAAAAATAATTTTGCCAGAGTTCTATAACAAAACTATGCTTGCAACTAGGTGTGGTGGCACATTCTTTTAACCCAGTACTCCTCATCTCCTCCCTCCCCTTCTTTTCATTTTCTTCGGCTCCTCTCTTCCTCCCCTTCCTTTTATTCCCTTCTTCCCTTTCCCACTTTCCTTTCCCCTTGCCTTTTCCATCCTTTGCTTCAGGTTAGGGTTTCATGTAGCTCAGGCTGGCCTTAGACACTTCCTGACCTTCCTGCCTCTATTCTCAAGTACTGGGGTTACAGATGTGCAGTAATTACTGTGTTTAAGTGGTGCTGATTATTGAACCCAGGATCTTCTGCATGCCAAGTAAACACTCTACCAAGTTGATGTGTTCCTGCTCTCTGGTTCTTTTACAAATGCTCATGAAAATTTGTTAAGTACCTGCTGTGGGACAATGGTCTTGTACTCTGTAAAGTTTTTTCACTTGTACTGGTTTAATAAAATGCTGATTGACCAGTAGCCAGGCAAGAAGTATAAGTGGGGCAGCCAGAACAGGAGAATTCTGGGAAGAGGAAAGGCTCAGTCTGTAGTCATCACCCAGACACAGAGGAAGCAAGATGAGAATGCCTTGCTGATAAAAAGTACCAAGCAACGTGGCTAACACAGACAAGAATTATGGGTTACTGTAAATTTAAAAATTAGTTAATAAGAAGCCTGAGCTAATAGGCTAACCAGTTGATAATTAATGTAGGCCTCTGTGTATTTCTTTGGGACTGAACAGCTTCTGGACTGGGCAGGACAGCAGCCTCTGTCAACAAGTACCCTTCTTTTTCCTTACTGTACAGGAGATCAGATGTGGAGCCATTTACATTCTAGGCAAGCATTCTATTCTTTATTTATTTATTGTGGTTTTTCGAGACAGGGTTTCTCTGTGGTTTTGGAGCCTGTCCTGGAACTAGCTCTTGTAGACCAGGCTGGTCTCGAACTCACAGAGATCCGCCTGCCTCTGCCTCCCAGAGTGCTGGGATTAAAGGCGTGTGCCACCAGTGCTCGGCAAGCATTCTATTCTTGAGGTACCCTAGTCTCTAAGGTAGACCCTGATCAATGATGTGTTGTCAAGATGACTGGAAATATATTTACTGCATGCGTGCACACACACACACACACACACACACACACACACACACACACACATGATCCTTCTGGTATTTTTCTGATGCTAAGTTCAAATTGAGTATGGTCGTGGGTAATCCCATCTCCTTACTCCATATATTGGTCATCCTCTACAGATTCTTCAGGGTTTTTTTAAATTTATTTTTCATTTTATGTGCATTGGTATTTTGCTTGCATGTATTCCAGATCTTGGAATTACAGACAGTTGTGAACTGCCATGTGGGTGCTGGGAATTGAAACCAGGTCCTCTGGAAGAGCAGTCTGTGTTCTTAACTACTGAGCCATCTTTCTAGCCCTGATTTTTGGTTTGTTGAGACAGGATTTCTCTGTGTTACAGCCCTAGCTGTCCCAGAAATTGTTTTATAGACCAGGCTAGCCTTGAGCTCACAGAGATCCATCTGCCTTTGCCTCCTGAGTGCTGGGATTAAAGGTGTGCATCACTACCACCTCCTGGCCTTTAAAACAAAAACCTTAAAGTTTATTTATTTACTTACTTATCTATTTATTTATTTTTACGTGTATGGGTGCTTTGCCTGCATATATGTCTGTGTACTATGTATGTCTAGTGACCATGGAGCTCAGAAGAAGATATAGGATCCCCTGGAACTGGTGTTAACAGACAACTGTGAGCTTTCCTGTGGATGCTGGCGATTGAACCTGTGTCCTAGTTTTCTTTATTCAATTATTTGAAGTTAGTTTTGAAAGATTGTTTAATTTGTTTTCTATTCCCCTTTTTTTTCAAATAAAGCTCTTAGGTTTTCTCTTTTATTATGTGTGTGGGAGTGGGTGCATGTGCTAGTGCATGCATACAAAGGTCAGAGGACACCTTCGTGAGGTTAAGTCGCTGCTTCTACCATTTCTCAGGTTTTAGGATCAAATTTAGGTCATCGGGCATGAATAGCAGGTGCTCTTACCCACTGAACCACTGAACCATCTCACTGCCCCACAGCCTCTCACGTCTGATGTGTTATCAGTTTTATATCTGAATTAAACAGCTTTGATATGGTTTGGTTAAAAATACTTGCTCTAAACTGGAGCTAGAGTGGGGGTATGAGGTGGTTGGGGGTACAGAGTGGTGGTGGTACACCTTTGATTCCAGCACTTGGGAGGCAGAGGCAAGCGGATCTCTTCGAGGCCAGCCTGGTCTACAAGAGCAAATTCCAGGATATCTAGGGCTACACAGACAAACCTTGTTTTGAAACCACAAAAAGGAATTCTATAATCCTTTCTTGGTAACTTTCCTAAAGGCAACATATGTGATATCTAAGACATCAGTGTTGATTACTTAGTTTTTATCTTGGACACTTACCCATATCATAATAAAAATCAAATTAGAAACTTTTTTTCAAGTACCAGCTTATATTATCACACCTACTATGAAGGTGGAGGCCGTCCTTATGATCATCTCAGGCATAAACAGTGTGCAGTGTGGTGGTGGTGTGCTCGGCAGTCTTTGTCTCTCAGCGAAATAGGTCAAGGTAACTCAGAATTCCAAATACTGCTTTTCCCCTGGAAGGGACGGTTTTGCTGCTACTGTACTTACTGAGCTTGCATTTATTTGAAGTATCACTGAGTTGTTGACGCAAACAGTGATGAGAACTACTTATAAAAGAGACGATAAGGCGGTTTTTTAGCTTCTTTTGCTGCCAGTTTTTGTCTTAGGGTGCAGTTTTTTTCAAGCTGACTTCAGTTGGGAATATTACAAAATTTCAGAAAGCTATGTTGACTTTCTTCTACTAAACTTTGAAAAGGTATTCTTACTGTGCCTTCTTCCTTTAGCCAACTTCAGTCAGTGCTTAGCACTGCAGCAGTGTTTATGCTTTAGAAATCTCAGTTCAGAGTGTTCGTGAGCCCCCGTTCTCTGAGGCTCCAGATGAAAGACTATGGGAGGAAATGATAAAAATGGAGGTTGAGTTTTCCATTGGTGTCCAAAAGGACTTTATGCGTGGCCAAGGTGCTCTGATGCTATTAGAATTTCAGTTGTGTGCCGGGCAGTGGTGGCGCACACCTTTAATCCCAGCACTTGGGAGGCAGAGACAGGCGGATCTCTGTGAGTTCGAGGCCAGCCTGGTCTACAGAGCTAGTTCCAGGACAGGCTCCAAAGCCACAGAGAAACCCTGTCTTGAAAAAAAAAAAAGAATTTCAGTTGTGAAAAACTTGGTTTGGGTTAGAAATCTGTATGTGGTCCAGGTAACATATGTTTGCTTAGATAGGGGTATGAAACAAAGATTATTTTTAAAATTACAGTTAAAACAATGAAGAAATAAAGATAGATAACAAAAACTTATTAGAGAACTTGCAAAGAAATTACAAAAGTAAAGAATAACCCATGCATGGTGCCATGTGCATGTGAGTCCAGCATTTGGGAGGTGGAGTCAGAAGAGTCTTGAATTGGAGACTCGCCGAGGGGTGGATAGCAAGAGCTTGTCTGAACAGCAGCTTCATTATAGTAATGGAACCCAGGAAATACCGTATTAATCTCTCAACTGACAGAAGACAATGAAAACAAACATCATCTGGATACATAAAAATGATTGTCAACCTAGAATTTTAACCTTTAGCTGAGTTCTTGAGTTGTGAGGACAAACTTGCACAGTCACAGAAGTGACTGGTAGACCTGTGCTTGTCAGAAGAGAACTAAACAGGAAATGTTTGGACATCAGAAGTTATACACAGCTGAGAAACTGATAAATTTGACTCAAAAAAAACAAAAAAACAAAAAAAAAAACCCCACCAAAACCCATTCCAATTCACTTGGACAAAAGTTTCTTTAAAGAGTCTTAATAAATATATTTTGGGCTTATGAGTTGTTCATTTTTTATTTTTTATTTTTTTTTTAAAAAAAATACCACTCCAAATTCCCACTCCCTCCCCTCCTTCCATTCCCTCCACACACCCTCCCACCCCACCCCCATCTAATCCTAAGAGAGAGTAAGGCACATTGCTTTGAGTAAGGTCCAAGGCCCTTCCTACTATAACTAGGCTGAGCAAGGTATCCATCCAAAGAGAATAGAATCCCAAAAAGCCAGTACATGCAATAGAGATAAATCCTGGTGCCACTGCTGGTGGCCCCTCAGTCTGTTCCGGCCATGCAACTGTCAACCATATTCAGAGGGACTAGTTTGGTCCTATGCTTGTTCCTTCCCAGTCCAGCTGGAGTTGGTGAGCTCCCATTAGCTCAGGTAAACCATTTCAGTGGATGAACCCATCATGGTCTTGATCTCTTTGCTCATATTCTCATTCCTTCTACTCTTCAACTGGACCTTGGGAGCTCAGTCCAGTGCTCCGATGTGGGTCTCTGCCTCTGTTTCCATCTGTTGTTGAATAAAGGTTCTATGGTGATATATAAGGTAATCATCAGGGCCAGGCGATGGTGGCGCATGCCTTTAATCCCAGCACTCGGGAGGCAGAGGCAGGCGGATCTCTGTGAGTTTGAGACCAGCCTGGCTAGGACAGGCTCCAAAGCCACAGAGAAACCCTGTCTCGAAAAACCAAAAAAAAAAAAATAATAATAATCATCAGGGGCTGGAGAGATGGCTCAGAGGTTAAGAGCGCTGACTGTTCTTCTAGAGGTCCTGAGTTCAATTCCCAGCAACCATATGGTGGCTCACAACCATCTGTAATGAGATCTGGTGCCCTATTCTGGCCTGCAGCATACATGCAGGGGAAAACTGTATACATAATTAATACATAAATCTTTTTTTTTAAAAAAGATAATCATCAGTCTGACTACAGGGCAAGTCAAGATTGGGCCCACTCTCCTCTATTGCTTAGGGTCTTAGGGTCATCCTTGTGGATTCCTGGGAATTTCTCTAGAGCCAGGTTTCTGCTAACCCTATAATGGCTCCCTCAATCAAGATATCTCTTTCCTTGCTCTCATCTCTGTCCTTCTTCCATCTTGACTATCCCATTCCCTCAAGTTCTCTTCAACCCTCCACTTCTCTTCTCCTCTTCCCATTCGTCCTTCCCTTAACCCTCCACCCCTGTGCTCCCAATTTTGTCAGGTGATCTGTCTGTTTCCAATTCCCAGGTGGGTCTCTATATGGTTTCTTTTGGGTTCACCTTATTACTTAGCTTCTCTAGGATCATGAACTATAGGCTCAACGTGCTTTGTTTATAGCTAGTATCCATTTATGAGTGGGTACATAATCTGCCTTTCTGTTGGATTCTGTTTTCCCACATCCCCATCAGAATGAACCAGTTGACTCTGGTTACAGCATTCTGAGGCTTCCCTACTCTGTAACTCAGAAGTTCTTCCCTTTTCCTGCTATGTGCCAGTTTTAAACACCTGTGAACCATGTGGTCAGGGTTCTCATAGCAGCCTACCCACTTTGATATAACTGTTCTGTATTAGCTTTCTTGTTTTGACAAAATACCTGACATGGTTGAAGGAGATACAGTAGTCTTATGTCAGAGAAGGCATGCTCACGTTGACTCTTGGCTTACTTACTTTTTTTATTTAGAACAGGATCCACACTCAGGTTGACCCTTCCTATTCTGTTGAACCTCTCAGTTTAGTTCAGTTTAACAGGACAAAGGGTTTCCTACTAGGTTAACTATCACAGTGCTCTTCCTAAATTAGTAAACTCTGCCTTAGAAACAGTTAGCAAACTATGGTGCTGTGCTCCTGAGATTCTGTTTCTAAGGAGGCTGAGGCAGAACGATTGAGAGTTTGCAGCCATTTTTTTAATGGAGAGAATAGTGAAAGTTGGCAGTAAGAGAAAAGAGACACGTCTCTTTAGAGGGATACTAAGTTTATCCTTCTTTTCTTTGCAGTGTTTAGGGACCCAAACCCAGGACCTTATATAGGCGAGGCAAGTGCTATCCAATAAACTGCATTCCTGACTCCACACATCTTTTTTGGAAGTCATGACCAAATATATGTTCTATCTAGGCTTACGGCATGTAGCGTGCATGTATCGACTTACTATTTAAGAGATTATAAAGAGTGATTAAGAAAGTAATCATGGTAGTTTTGTTTTGTTCTGTTTTTGGTTTTTCGAGACAGGGTTTCTCTGTAGCTTTGGAGCCTATCCTGGAACTAGCTCTTGTAGACCAGGCTGGCCTCGAACTCACAGAGATCCACCTGCCTCTGCCTCCCGAGTGCTGGGTTCAAAGGCATGTGCCACCACCACCAGTGAGAATAGTCATAGTTCTATCAACTCTAATTACTATGCAGTCTGACTTTCTTCCATTCAGTATGTCTTGAAGACTTACTCTTTGAAAGTTACTGTACTTACAGGCATTTATAGTACATCATTTTATCATTTCAACAGCTCTGGAAGTGACCATCTTTAACGTCCAGTTTGCAGATGTGGACACTTACACCAGAGTAGTTAAGGAATTTGATTATTGGGGCTAAAGAGATGGCTCAGTGCTTAAGAGCCCTGGTGTTCTTCTAGAGGACCTGTGTTCAGTTCCTAGCACCTACATGCCAGTTTACAACTAACTACAGTCTTTGAAATCAGATGCACTCTCTTGACATCCCAGGGCACCAGACACAGGTGTGATACACAGATACATGTATAGTTAAAACTCACATACACATAAAAAGAAATTTAAAAAGTTTTTGATTATGCCCATTTAGTGGGTGGTAAAAGCCTAAATATAGTGCAAAACTGTGACCTTCTCCAGTGTGTTATTAGTTTAATTAATTAATGAATTTTGGTTTTTCGAGACAGGGTTTCTGTGTAATTGCTCTGGCTGTCCTGGAACTCACTTCGTACATTTTTTTTTTTTTTTTTTTTTTTGGTTTTTCGAGACAGGGTTTTTCTGTGGCTTTGGAGCCTGTCCTGGCACTAGCTCTGTAGACCAGGCTGGTCTCGAACTCACAGAGATCCGCCTGCCTCTCTTCGTACATATTTTTGAAACCCACTACACTTTCTGTTTAAATACCTTCATAATCTGTGTTAGCATTTTAAAATCTAGTTTCTTCATTTCTTCTGAGTCTGATAAAGTGAACTACACATTAATGGAAAATCTTTTACTTTTCCCCCAGAGGATCTGAAGAGGCAAAATGCAGTATTGCAAGCTGCACAGGATGATCTGGGTCACCTTCGGACACAGCTGTGGGAGGCTCAGGCAGAGATGGAGAATATCAAGGCAATTGCCACAGTCTCTGAGAATACTAAACAAGAAGCTATAGATGAAGTTAAAAGGCAGTGGAGAGAAGAGGTTGCTTCACTTCAGGCTGTAATGAAAGGTAAAGATCAGGTTTTAGACTTTGTAAGATCAACAAATTCTGATGCTTGACTCCATTTTCAAATGACCTTAAAGTACATTTTGTGTTAATTTGTGGCTTATTATTGTCATCTTCAAGATGTCAGATGAAAGGGAAGCCAGAGGTGTCGTGATGGGTCCATCACCAGTGTCTTCAGCAGATCTCATAGTGAGGGCGTACAGTGGGTGTTGAGAGATAATGTATTAAATGAAGGTTGTAGTTACTCGTAAGATTTAAAGCAGGGTTTAAATCTGGATTTTTATTTGTCTCAATTTTTAAGTATAATGTATCTTTGTATGTGAAATCTTTGTTTAATGGACAAGAATGTCCTTAAAGCTAAGCTGGACCTTATGAAATGCCGGCCTGAGTCTAAGGAAGTGAAATAGTGTGTGTAGCCTTTTTCCTTTCTGCACAAATGCCTGATTCCTTCCTTCATTGTTGAGAATGATGACAAAATGAAACAAGGTGTTACCCTAATCTTTGGGATCCTGGAATAATTAGTATTTGCAAATGTGAGCTAATGGCCGCTGACCTGTCCCTTGGGCGGAGGCTTTGCATTTGTATCCCAGTTTTTACATAGTGTTCTTTGAGAGGATGCAATTAAGGGTACCTCCGCTTCTGAGTCTGTAGCTGTCACTAAGGGTTATTCCAGTTTTATGTAATAAGGCTGGCTGTACTGGTTTATCTGTACAGGGGTTCCTTTTTCTCATAGGAATCAAGTCATTTCTAGGTAAGCTAGGGGTGGTCATAATAGTTCTGGGACTCCACCTATATCCCTAACTTTTCTGTCTGTCTGCTTCTATAAAGTTACCATGTTCTTTAAAATTTCATCTTTGCTTCATGGCTGAGAAATGGTTATACCTCCTCCAGTCTACATTAGATAAGTCATTTTCTTCTAGAAATCTTCATGCTATTTCTTCCTCACAGTTTGTTGACCAAGTATGTGGTCAGCTTTAACTAAAGGAAATTGAAACATGTTTGTAAGTCTGTGTATTTAGTTTTATGCTGTGGAATCTAATCAAATCTAGAGCTATTCGCATGTGAGGCAAGTGATCTCACTAAGCTGTTTACTCAGCCAGAAAGTGGAGGATTTTTATTGAGCACTGTAAATTCCCAAAGCTCAGTCTTGTTAGTATAAAGGGCTGGAGAGATGGCTCAGTGATTAAGAGCACTTGTTACTCTTGTAGAGGATCTGGGTTCATTTCCTAGCACCCACAGAGTGGCTCAAAACTGTCTATAACTGCAGTTCCAGGGGCTCTGACATCCTTTTCTGACCTCTGCAGGCAACAGGTATGTACATAGTGCAGTATGTACAGGCAGGCGACACTCAAACATATATATATATATAAAATAAAAATAAATAAAATCTTTTAAAAAGGAGTAAAATTTGATGGGCTACTAGTAGTGCCTGTCAGGTGGTGTTTCAAGACTGTATTAAACATCTGAAGTTATCTTGTAAAGACTATAGAATTTGTCTCAGTTTAGAATCTTAGGCGTTAGTGAAATATCCCAGAAATAGTACTTATTCCTTGCACATTCATTTGGTTGTAATGAAATGCTGTATTTGTTTTGGGATCCTCAGTAGAGTGTCAGAGAACATGGATTTGGGAGTGGGTCTTAGATGGAAGTTGAAAGCTCTACTTTGAACCTTCCTAGGGTTTCTTGTCCAATGGCATATGGCAGGTCTATTGTGAAGATTAATGATGATGATAATGATGATGAAGTAATAAAACCCTTATTTCAATTCATAATAAGAACTAGAATTTTTTATTTCCAAAAATTTATCTCAAGCTCTTTACATAGCTTAAACAATTTCAGTGTACTGGATATTGCTCCATGATGCTTAGACATGGATGGAATGTGTGATGTTTTATAGAGACAGTTCGTGACTATGAGCATCAGTTTCATCTGAGGCTGGAGCAGGAGCGAGCACAGTGGGCACAGTATCGAGAAACTGCAGAGCGGGAAATAGCTGATTTGAGAAGAAGGTTGTCTGAAGGTCAAGAGGAAGAAAATTTAGAAAATGAAATGAAAAAGGTATGCAGGAATACATTCACTTACAGAATTACCTGAGTCTCAAAGCAAAGTGTTTAAAAGTATTGCTGCAGAACTGGAAGTTGAACGCTGTACTTTCTTTGTGTTGAGGAGTTACTTATGGACTAGACAGCACTTCCCCTTGCCCTCCTCAGTACTGTGACTGCCTGCCTGACCATCTTCAGATCTTTGATGAGATGGCATTGCTTCGTGAGCTCTTCTTTACCTCTCTTACTGAAGATGGCATCCCATTTGCCTCTTCCTGCATGTTTCTAGACTCTCCGGATTTCTCAACCCTGCTTTAGGTGGTTTTTTTTTTTTTTTTTTTCCTTTTGTGCAGCATGTTTCCTCATAAAACAGAGTTCATCTTTTACTGTGTGTGTTTACTGCTTTTTTCTGCTTGCTTGAATGTTAACTCCACGAGGTTGTGGTCTTTATTTGTGTGTACGAGAATCATAGGGTGGTATCATAGATGCCCAGTGTATTCCTGTTGGACGGAGATGGTGTTTGATACTGTGTCTACACATTTTGGAAGACTTGTTATTTTATTTTATTTTATTTTTTAGCGTACCTTGGTTTCTGTGTGATAAATGCTACATGTATTATACCTAAGCAATACCATGCAGATACTGACTCCAGTCTTGAGGCTCAATGGGAGGAGCCCATGTTGAACAAACTCATTGACCTTCATTGAGAACATTATAGCCCTTAAATCTTATTTTATGAATTTATAATGCATATGTATATCTAAGAACATAAAACAATTAAAAATTAAATTTTCTTTTAAAATGGTTAATAATAATTTTTGGCTACCAGTCCTTGTTCCATTCTTTATATAAATATGTGTGTGTTTGTA
>NW_026068017.1:3028752-3040869 GCF_014885135.2 Alexandromys fortis | reverse complement strand
AAAAAAAAAAAAATGAAAATGAAAATAAAAACATGCCAAACCAAAACCAAAACACACAAAAAGCTAAGAAGTTTGTTTTATGTTGACCTACTGCTAGTCATGAGACTTGCCCTAAAATGTGATTGATATACCCACTGTCACTCCATTGCTGACATTTATGCTAACATAAACTCTCATTTGCACAGAGCATCTTGGTTAGGGGTGGGACTTTGTGTCCCCTTCTGCTGGGATTTTGTCTTATCAACCCATGTAGGTCTTGTGTGTACTGACTGCTGCAGTCTCTGTGCATTCATATGTGTATCAGCCCTGTTGTGTGTAGAAGGTGCTGTTTCCTTGGAGTCAACCACCACATCTTGCTCTTACAATCTTCCTGCATACTTCCCCTGAGTCTTGAGGGGGAGGGGTTTGATTGCGACATCCCATTTAGGTCTGAGTGCTTCAAAGTCGCTCACTTTCTGCACATTGTCCACTTGTGGGTCTGTCTCTCTGTTAATAATCATGTACTGAAAGAAGCTTTTCTTAGGAGGGTTGAGTGATGCTTTGTTCCATGGGTATAGCAACATGTCATTAGGAGTTCTTTTATGGCTGTGTTCCTTTAGCAGAATAATAGTAGTAAATTTTCCCCATGACCTGTGTAGTCCCAGGTCACTTCAGCTGTGTCAGGTGTAGGCTCCATCTTAATGCAGTGGGCCTTAAATCCAACCGGGGGTGGGGCGAGGTAGTTGGTTGCTCCTAGAACATTTGTGCTACTATTGCACCATTATATCTTGCTGTTTTTTTTTTTTAAGAGTTGTATTTTATTTAGTCTTTGACAGTCTCATACATGTGTACAATATTTCTTGGTCTGTTTATTTCCAGCTCCTAGTTCCCTTCCCTTTCCTCCCTCTACTTTTTTTTTCCTTTTTTTTTTTTTTTTTTTTTTTGAGACAGGGTCTCTACATCCCAGGCTGGTCTACNTTTTTTTTTTTTTTTTTTTTTTTGAGACAGGGTCTCTACATCCCAGGCTGGTCTACATCCCTGGAACTCTCTATATAGATGAGGCTGCCTCCCAAATGCTGGGATTAAAAGCATGCGCCACCACGTTAGTTACCTTACTTTCTGAGACAAGGTCTTTGACTGAACCTGGAGATCCCTAGTTAGGCTAGACTGACTGACCAGTGGACTCCTAACTCTGCTTCTACTTCCAGTGCTGGCATTACAGGTGCATGCAGCTGCCTTTGGCTTTCTTCATGGTTCCCAACTCAGGCCCTCATGCTTGTACAGTGAGCACTGTACGGACTGAGTCATCTCCTAGGCCCTTCTTGTGCTTCCTTAATTTTTACTGTTGGTATATGTGTCTCTGTGGGGTACATACATATGAATTCAGGCCCTCAGAATCCTGAAGTATCAGATTTCCTGGAGCTAGACTGGAGTTATGGGTGGTGTGAGCTGCTTGATGTGGGTACTGCGAATCAAACAAACTTGGGCCATCTACAAGAGCAATACATGCTTTTAACCTCTGAGCCATCTCTCCAGCCCCTAGTTTTTTTCTTTTTTAAAGACAGAGTTTCTCTGTGTAACCACCCTGATTGTATTGTAACTTTCTCTGTAGACCAGGATGGCTTCAAATCACTGAGATCCACCTGCTTCTGGCTCCTGAGTGCTGGGATTAAAGGTGTACACCACCACCAGCCAACTCAAGTATTACTTTTCAGGAGTTTTTTTTAAGTATAAAAATTTATGAATATTGTATTGTTTTAGTATATGCCATGCTCAGTTTTCTAGCATTTTACTATGTAGTATGTTGTACTTGTTAGAGTTAACAAATGAATACCAGCTCACTGTTATTAACAGAGGTTTGTTCTTTGTATTCAAATTGTGTTAGTTTTTAGCCAGTGTCCCCCATATCCTTTTTTCCTTCCTGTTTGAGACTTTCATCCAACAAATCACACTGCATTTGATCGTGCAGTCATGCAGTTGTAGGCTGGGCTTGGCTAGAGCAGCTTCTCAACTTTATTTTTATTTTAGTGGTCTTCTCTTTTTATTATTATTGTAAGTGTGCATGATGTGAGGTATGTATTCAGATATGCATGTGGAGGTCAGAGGACAACTTTAGGGAGTCAGTTCTCTCCACTGTGGTTTCTGGAGTTTGAACTCCGATCAGTAGGCCTGCACAGCTACCTAACGTGGGTGCTAGGAACTGGAGGTGGGCCCTCTGCGAGAGCAGTACATGCTCTTAAGCACTTCGTTATATCCCTAGCCCACACAGTTGGCAAGCTTTATTCTGCTTAAAGAACACATATGTTATTTGCAGAAACCTAGGGCCATATATCATCTTATTAAACAAAATAAGCTATACTCAGAGAGACAAATATCACTCTGTCTCACATATGGAATCTAGGGTGTGTGTATGTGTTTCATAAAAGACATGGAGGAGCTATTTGAGCAAAGGAGAGAGACAAATGAGTAAGGAGAGTGAAACTAGGATGGTGGTGGTATTAATATGTTCAAATGCATGATAAACTGGAATGATGTGTATTTTGAAGCCTTTCATTTTGTAAATATAATGAATATATGCTAATAAAAATCCAAAGAAAAAGAGTTGAATAAAATGGGAGTTGGTATTCAATTTTATGGATACTAATAAAGTGTGTGGTATAATTATTGCATCTAATTTTTAGCAAATAGGTGGACCAGAGTTTCTTAGAAAAGCAAGCAGTAAGTTGTTACATTTAATTCCTTGTAATCATAGGCCCAAGAAGATGCTGAGAAGCTCCGCTCTGTCGTGATGCCCATGGAGAAGGAAATTGCAGCTTTGAAAGATAAACTGACAGAAGCTGAAGAGAAGATTAAAGAGCTGGAGGCCTCAAAGGTTGTAAAATGCTGTTTTCCATCTGCTCTGATGCCAGGAGCAAAATTAGAATCACTTAAGTAGTGGTGGGAAATGACTGCATCCAGCATCTCAAGGATCTTGCTTCTGTTTAAAATTCAAAAACAAAATGAAAACAAACCAGCTCTGTGGTAGTTTGGCCTTAGGTTATTTAAACCCTCAGTGATGCTGCCTAGTCACGAATGAAGACTTGTGTTCAGTCACCCGCTTATCCAAGTCAGACTCAACTTCAACTTTCTTTTTTCTTTTAACAGGTCATCTTTATTGGTTTATTTTTGTAAGACAGGGTTTCATGTAACCCAGGCTGGCCTTGAACTTGCTGTTCGTGCGTATTTTACAAGGCTCTGGACATCAGACCCACCTGAGCTACATTTCTAGCCTTTGTTTTCTTACCTAGTAGAAGAAGCTGTTTACAGTTGACTGTAGTTCTAGGAGATCTTTTAGACACGATGGACCTCTGTTGACCATGTAGACAGCAGGGCTGGGGTGTGGCTTCTTGGGGGCAGTGCCTCTCCAGCATGCTTAAGGCCTAGACTTTGATCTCAGCCCTGCTTAAGCTGGGATGTGGAGGCAAGAGGGCATTACATTCAAGGTCACCTTCAGCTCCATAATGAGTTTGAGGCCAGTTTGTATTACTGGCCTCAAATGGATGGATGCTGCCTTTAAAAAGCCACACCAAAGAAAAACAGAAGTGGAAACAATGAGGTGTTAAATTTTTTATGTCTGATTTTAGTGCTGGAGATTGAACCTAGGGCCTTATTGACATATGCTAGGCAAGAGTCTACCACTGAGAAAATTCTTTCGTATGAAAGAAAGTGAGAGAGTAGAGGTGCAGTTGAGTGGTACACTGCCTGCATTTGTCTAGTATGGTTGAGGGCCTGAGTTTAATATTCAGTACTAAAGAAAAACTGATATAAGCAAGTATAACATAAAATAGGTAAAGGGGGAAACGTAGAGATTAGTGCTAGAGAGATGGCTCATCTGTTAAAAGTGCTTACTGTTCCTGTAGAGAACCCCAGGATTAGCTCCAATGCCCACATGTCTACTCACAGCCATCTGTAATCCCAGTTTCTGGGGATCTGACGCCCTCTTCTGCTGTCTGTGGCACTAGCATATACATGGTGTACATGAATTATGCAGGTACATACACAGAAAAGAATTGCAACAAAAGAAGAGTAGAGATAAAAAGATAATAACTATTCAGTAGCCAAAAACTCAGCATTTAGTAGCCTGGATAACTTAGTAAAATTTCTTATCTTTATTTTCCTTGTTTGTTTTTCAAGACAGGGTTTCTCTGTGTAGCTTTGGCTGCCCTGGCACTCAATCTGTAGACCAGGCTGGCCTTGAACTCACAGAGATCCACCTGCCTCTGTCCCTGAGTGCTGGGATTAAAGGTTTGTACCACCACTACCTGGCCATATCCTTTGGTTTTTCAACTGTAAAATTAGAATAGTAAGAGAGGCAGGGTTCAAAAAGAAGAAAAAAGATGTGGATAAGTTAGGGAAAATGTCTTTTCCTCTGCCAGGAACCACTAACTAACTGTATAAATCCTCAGGGAGGAGTGGCCTTCACGACAGAATGGTGATGGGTTCAGTCCTGTGCAGGTAGTCACAGCTGCTTCTGCAGCAGCCATTTCCTGCCCTGAAAAGTGTTTCCCCATACTCCACCACTTGCTCTGGCCTTGGAAGGGAGGTATTCAACAATAGCTTACTTGCAGTACTTTGCCCAGTTATACCTTTATGCACTACTACCTGTTACAAAAAGAAGCAAACAGCAGCACTGTTCTAGGGAATAAACATAAATATCTAGAAGGCAATTTGACAATCACATATGTCCACTTAGCCAAACAAATTAGTTTCTCCACTAAGGCCTATGACCTTCCAGCCATGGGTACATTTCCCCTGTCTGGTTGGTTACATTGCACTCAGAGTCTGCAACTGAGTGAGTGAGACTGTTGGTGACAATTTTCTTCCATCAACCTACATAGCAACTTCTAGTATTCTGAAAGCTAGCCGGTAAGAAGGAAGCTTTGAGCTTAGGCCTATCTTGATTTCTTTATAAATCTATAATCAAAGCATGTAGTGTCTTCAGCAGTGGGGTTTTGTCATCTAGTTCTGATAGGCAACCAACACATGTAAGTATTTAACATTACACTCTGAGGGGAAAATCAAAACAGTAAAAATCGAAAAATAAGTGGAAGGGAATAGGGAGGTTAAAGAACCAAGGAGAGCTCCAAAACCACAGAGAAACCCTGTCTCGAAACAACAACAACAACAACAACAACAACAAAAAATAGAAAAAAACCAAGGAGAATGTTAGTATGAAAAGGTAGAGAAATTTGTACAGAAAAATGAAAAAAACTGAAATCAGAAAAGAAGTGGAGCATGACTACTGGTGTAAAAATAGTAGATGCTATAAATAGTGTCATGCCAGTACATTTGAAAAACATTCTGCTAGGCATAGTAAATGCTAGTAATCTGAGAATTTGGGAAACAGTGGTGGTAGAAGGATCAGACTGTCAAGGTCAGCATGAACTAGTGAGGCCTTTTTGTAAAACAAAACAAATTAATTAATCAAATTTTCCTCAAGATAAAATAGGAAAGCTAAAATAGTAATTACAAAAGCTAGAGCCCAAAATCTTTTTTTATTTTTTTGGTATGTGGTGTATGTATGAATGTAATGTTACCAGTTTGTTTGGTGTGCAGTGTCTTGTTCTATCACTCTGTCCTTTGTTCTTTGTTCCTTTGAGGTAAGGTCTCTCACTTGAACCTGGAGCTAGGCTGGTGGCCGGCAAGTGCCGGTAAACTTCCTAGCTTCAAATCCCCACAGTACTGCGTTTACAAGTACATCCCTAGTGTTTTTTCTAGGATCTAGGGATTCAAGTGGTGGTTGTCACGCTCTCACCGCTCAGAAAGGCCTAAGACTTGCTTTGTAGCTGAGGATGGTCTTGAAATTCGATCCTCCTGACTTCCTCCCAGCTGCTAGGATTTTAGACAAGTGCCACCGTGTTCTGTTTATGTGGTGCTGCAGATCTGACCTAAGATCTCCTGCATGCAAGGAAGGCCCTCTACCAACTGAACTATAGCCTCAGCCTTGGGTCAAAACCAGTCTTTATTCTGCTTCCTCTTCCCAGTAGACACCACACATAGTCGGTGTTGGGGCCATGTTTGTCCAGAGTGATGACCATATATTTTACAGACACTGTCAATGACTAGAAAAGAAGGTTCTCTTATGTGACTGGTAAATCAAATAACATAGGAAGATGATACAAAAAAGCCTTAGGTAACAGCCAAAATAGACACAAATTCTCACAATTGAAATACGGTGTATCAGCCTGAATCAGCCGGGTGGTGGTGGCATGTGCCTTTAATCCCAGCACTCAAGAGGCAGAGGCAGGTGAATCCACTCAAGAGGCAGAGGCAGGTGAATCCACTCAAGAGGCAGAGGCAGGTGAGTTCAAGGCCAGCCTGTTCTAAACAAGAGCTAGTTCTGGAATTAAAAGCATGCACCACCACCGCCTGGCTGCGTGTGTAGCAGTCTTAACATTGATAATGGGAACATGATGTGAGGAACTGTGTTCAGTAATTTTGTTTAGGTGGTTTTGTTTACTTTGTTTTGGTCCAAGATGATGCAAATCAACATAAAGAGAGAGCCAGAACAGGAAAAAGATTAGCAGTGCATATCTGTAATTCTAGCAGGAAGAAGTGGAGTACCACCCCCATCTTTTAAATCCCTCCCTCCCTCCCTCCCTCCCTCCCTCCCTCCCTCTCTCCTCATAGGTTTTTAAAAATAAGATAAAATACTGACTCTGGAAGAAGCATTAACAAATTTGACTATATTATAAGTTTTCTTGTTAAAAGGTAATCTAAAAAGTTGAAAAGAGAAGTTATACACTGTGAGAAAAAAATGTGTAAGTCATGCCTGACAAAGTTACTATCCAAAATTAACAAAGCTCTCCTAAGTCCTTCTTCTTTCTCCTGACATCATCTGCTTTTTTTGGAAAGGTACTGTCAGCAGTTTGTCCTCACCTTGTCTTTGTTGCTTGGAACGTTATAATTGTCCATTTGTGTGATTTTTTTTTATTTTTTAATTTTTTGAGGGGTATGTATGTACATGTGAGGGTGTGTGTCTTACAGTACAGCCCAGGGTAACTTGGGACTTGAAGCAGTTCTCCTGTTTCAGCCTCCTAAGTGCTGGGAATACAGGCATGAATAACCACAGCTGGCTCGCGTGCATGTGTATCTGACTCTGTGCTCGCTTGAGACAGGATACCACTTGTATCCCAGGCTGTCCTGGAACTTGCTATGTAGACCAGATTGGCCGAGAACTTAGAGGTCCACCTGCCTCTGCTTCGAGAGTGTAGGATTAAAAGTGTGTACCATATGCCTGGCCCTCTATATGGTTTTGATTTGAGTTGTTAGGGAATGTAGAATTCAAGGGTACTCACATGCTTTGCTGCGACTTTAGCACCCTCCTAGAGTTAGTAATAATGTTCAGGTATTAGAAATTCATTTTTTTTAATTCAAAGAAGAGTTTATTCTTAGAAGTAATATGTAGTAGAGTCTGGTTATAAACCATCCTTGTTATAGCGGCCAAATTGTCTATGTTACTGTCACCTAGTAACAGGTGTTGAAAAAAATGCCTTGTGACAGTCAACACTTTGCCATCCATGCTGGTTGATTGTCAGCTTCCAGCAAAGCACTAAACTGCAGTAATGACCATTTTAGTCTCTCACTTACATAAGATCTAGGGGTAAAGATCACTGAGATCAGGTGGCCGGGCTTATTAATTTATTTCTGTTTGTTTTTTCGAGACAGCGTTTCTCTGTGTAGCCCTGACTGTCTGCCTCTGCCTCTTGAGTTTTGGGATTAAAGGTGTGTGCTCCACTGCCCATTGAGCTGGCTATTTTAAAAAGTAGGATAGTTCATGAAAAAGACCTTGAATTTGAAACTAGGTGTAACCATTTGAAAAAAAACTAAAAGTTACCCATAAATAACTGAGTTTAGGATAGACAATTTACATGGCAAGATAAAACGAGTGATATTTTTATTCTGCATTTTTTTTAGTAATAGTGAATTTTATTTGGTTGTGTCTGTTTTAGTTATTTAGACTGTATTGTTACAGTCTGAGTATTACAACAAGAAATACATTATAAAAAGACAAGATTTAATTTTTTTCTGCACTTGCCTTCAAATTTGTGTGATATGAGACTAGTAATTTTTACATCATGACTTACTCTCTTTTGAAAAACTTTCAGCTGTCATGATGCACATGTGAAGATCGATCAGAGGACAATTTGTGGCAGTTGGGTCTTTCCTTCTACCATGTGGGTTTTCTGGATCAAACTTGGGCCGTTAGTCTTGGTGGTAGGCACCTTTAACTACTGAGCCATCTTGATGTCCTAAAATCTTTAGCTTCTGTGGGTATATGTATTGATAAAAATTAGTCATTTTTATAAATATAAGGCATTTGGAAACAACTCATCAGAAATCAAAAGTTAAAAGAGGGGCTGGAGAGATAGCTCAGAGGTTGAGAGCCTTGGCTGCTTTTCCAGAGGGAAATTCAATTCCCAGCAACCACATGGTGGCTCACAACCATCTGTAATGAGATCTGGTGTCTTCTTCTGGCCTTCAGGCATACATACAAGCAGAAAATGTATACATAATAAATAAACAAACAAATCCTTTTTTTAAAGTTATAAGAATATTGTGCTCTTCATTCATTCGTTCATTGATTTATTTGGTTTTTCAGGACTGTTTCTCTGTATAAGAGCCCTAGCTGCCCTGGAATTAGCTCTGTAGACCAGGCTGGCCTCGAAATATTACACCATTTATATCTTGCCTAAAAGGTTGGGGGAGGGGCAGGGGAGAGGTAATGGGTTAGACTTCAATCCCTGGAACCAAAGGGGGAAATGGGTGTGATGGTAGTGCTTGTAATCACAGCATGAGATAGGTGGAGGCAGACAGATGTTTGAGGCCTGCTAGCTAGCCACCCTAACCTACTAGGTAAGTTCCAGGTGAGGGACAGACCCTATTTCAAAAACCCTGAGAAATGACACCTGTAGTTGCATGGTTTACAGACATATGTGCCCTTTGCACCCATGCCTATATGTGCACTTGGACCTAAATGTGCACATGTTTGCATGAACACATAACAACAAATCATATCTGTGTGTTGCTGAAAAGGAGAACAAATAAGCATATGCATGCATTGCTCTGGAAATACAAATTAGGAGTACCTTTTTAAAAAATATGCTATAAAATCATTGCATATAATTTTAATTATATACTTACCTAAGAGAATTATGGCTAGCATCTGTTAATTCCATTATTTTCTAAATTTGTATCATATTCTAAAGTTTAAAATACAACCACTGATATTTACTTTATTTGCTATTCCTACTAGGGTTGTAAAGTTGAGTTTTATACTTCTTTCAGGTTAAGGAACTGAACCATTACCTGGAGGCTGAGAAGTCTTGTAGGACTGATCTGGAGATGTATGTAGCTGTTTTGAACACTCAGAAATCTGTTCTACAGGAAGATGCTGAGAAATTGAGGAAAGAATTGCATGAAGGTAAATAAATATATGTTGTATATATTTTTACTTTATTCCAAGAGAACCATGTAGGTAATACTCATATTGATTAGTAACAGCAACAAATCCCAAGCAACCAATGCAGCATGCTAGTGATTTAGAGTCAGTTGAAAGCTGTGAGGGAATTTGGATTGTTTGCCTCTTCTTCCACCTCGACTACAGGGATAACGTCACAGGCGTGCACTCTGGGCAGAAAGCTGTGGTGAAGACATTCTGTGGAGAGAGGTAAATTAGCAGAAGTGAGCTGGGTGGAGAGGCCTCGTCCTGCGTTCTGAGGGACAGTTTTGATTTCACTATTGAAGTAGCAGTGTGATATAAAGTGAACACTGTATTATTTAAAAAGCAGCTGGGCTTGTGCCTGGTGGTTTACACCTATAATCCCAACACTTGAGAACTAAAACAGAGGAATCATCATGAGTTTGAGACCAGCCTGGGTTAGAGTGAGACCCTGTCCCCCAAAAAGAAAAAGAATGCAAAAACAAACAAACAAACAAACAAACCCGAAACAAAACAGAAACCACGGATTAGGAGCTGGGTCAGCAGTTAACAGCACCTCCCTGCCCCCCAGACAGGGTCTCACTGTGTAGCCCTGACTGTCCTGGAACTCACTTTGTAGACCAGGTTGGCCTCGAACTCACAGAAATCCACCTGTCTTTGCTGGGATTAAAGGAATGCTCCACATCCGCCCAGCGAGTCTGTTCTCTTTCAAATTGTGGGCCTCTCTCTCTCTCTTTAAAAAGAAAAAAAGCCTAAAAAAATAAAATGAAAAGCAAACAAATCACTCCAAAACAACCCAAAAGAAAAAAAAAGTATAAAATTGAATACTTGGGGTACAGAGTGTTCAAACCGCTGTTTCCTCGACATATTGGGTAACAAGATAGAGCAGCATGTGTAGCCACTGCAATTCTGAGGTCACAGTGAGCGTAAGTGAATAAAGGCTGAGATTGGCGCCACACACTTGTGTTCTGTTTGGACCTAGAGGCAGGAGAGCCAGAAGTTCAAAGTCATCTTTAGTTGCCACCTATCAGGTTGGAATCCCAGGATAGAGACCCATTCCCCCACACTCCCAGAAGACATCTGTGGTAACTGTACTGAGATATGAGAACAGTTGTCATTCTGTTAGTGTTGGTTGTGGGTCTAGTTATACTCCTGTGGTTTGTTTGTTGCCTACATTGCACAATAGTACAATAAAAGGAAATAATGAAATTCAGTTAGGGATAGTGAAAATAAAATTAAACTCTTTGAAAAAGGAGGTAAGCACTCTTGAGCTATAACCCCAGCCTCCTCTTATTTTTTCTTATGCAAATGGAAATCTTACTGGAAATCTTTCGTATACAGGGTTTAGTCTGTGGGTCGAATCCTATAGTGAATACTTTTATCAGATGCTGTTGAAAAGAGATGTGAACAATGTAGGATTCTATATGAGCTAACTTTCCCCTCCAAACAGTTGAAAACTGAAATATGTCTGAAGAATTACTATATAAAATGTTGTAAAAATCTCCCAGCCTTTGAGCAGGTCTTGACTTCAGGAACCAGTTTTTACATGTGCTGTTGGAATCAGAAAGACACCATACTGTCAGTGGGTGTCCAAAAGAAAAAGGTTTCCATTTGATTAAAATCAATTTAAGTTATTTAAATTTAAAATTTGTGTCCTAACCCTTCTAAAAATAGTATAAGTGATCGAGGTTATCAAACCTTCCTAAAATATATGAGAAAAGTATCAAAAGGTCCATTAAAATGGGGAAGTAAAAGCAATAATTTCTGGTGGTTGTGGACTTAGTTTGGTGGTAGAGCACTTCCCTAGCAAGAACAATGCCCTGAATTTGGTTGTTAGCTCTGAGAAAACAAGCAATCAAAACAAAAAAACAAAAACATCAGTACTTTGTGAGTTCAAAGCCAGCCTGGTCTACAGAGCAGGAGTTCCAGGACCTCTAGGGCTGTTACTTGGAGAGACTCTATCTCAGAAAACAAAACAAACAAGTGTCTTGGGGTGGTCAAGATGACTCAGTGGCTAAGTCTAGTGACTTGAGTTCAATTTCCAGAATCTACATGGTAAGAGGAAAAATTGACTACGTAAGTTGTCCTCTGACCTTCACATACACACAACCACACACACAGTATAATTAATTAAAAAGGTAATAAAAAATAAAAAGGAAAAATAATAGTATCTTTAAAAGAAGAGAGATAAAAACTGAGGAGCAATGTGACAGCCTAACAGCAGGTTACAGTCTAGTCTGGTGATTAGATGTGCAGTCACAGCTAGGCAGCTGCTGGTTGGAGCTACCACAGAGCTCCCCTACTGGGAAGTGTGTTGAGATGGGGCGGTATCTAATGACAGAGTAATCAGTTCTTTTTGTCCTATGGATAGGATTCTTTAAAAAACAAAGAGAGAAACAAACCAGGCTTAGTGGTGCACACCTTTGATCCCAGCACTTGGTAGGCAGAGGCAGGTGGATCTCTGAGTTTGAGACCAGCCTGGTTTAGAGTTCCAAGACAAACAGGGCTAAACAGAGAAACTCTGTCTTGAAAAAACAAACAAACAAACAAACAAAAAAAGTATTTTATTTTATTTTTTTATATATTTATTTACTTATTTATTATGTATGCAATATTCTGTCTGTGTGTATGCCTGCAGGCCAGAAGAGGGCACCAGA
>NW_026068017.1:2951225-3028233 GCF_014885135.2 Alexandromys fortis | reverse complement strand
CACCTAGAACCCTAGCAGTGCCAGAGGTGGAGAGAGGCTTGTAAGTTCTTGGGCTATGCAGTGAATCCACTCCCGCTCCCTGCCCCCACCAACCCCAACTAGTTCAGCAAATTAGTATGCAGGAGAAAATGGACACATTGGTACTGGACTTGTGGACATGGGCCAGGTCATAGAGACTCTTTATTCTTTAGAGGTTAGGCTTTATGAAGTGGTATATAAACAAGTCTTTGAAGGTTTTTAAAACAATATTATATTTTCTTGATACTAAGTTTGTACATGGTATATCATGTGTTGTGTCCCAGGAGAACATAGAGATAAATAAATTCTTTAAGCTCTATGTTCTGCAGTTAAGAAACCCTAGCATTTTTCTGAAACTAGGTTTTCTGAAACTCATGTAGTGCAGAAGTTTATGTCCTGTTCCTAAGGACATAGTTCGAGTGACCCTGCTTTAAAGGGTTGATGGTAATAGTCATCATATTCAGATGTAGATTGCTCACTGGTGTCAGTCAAGAGGCAAACTCACAGAATAAGAGCACTGGTCAGACCTGTAGGAGACCTATGCTAAAGAAATTGTCTAGCATTAAAATGCAGTGTTTTTGACTGGGGGGGCTCCTAAACAGTTTGCCATCTTTTGGAGCAAGAACGACAACAGCACAACCAGTTAAAACATACATGGCAGAAGGCCAACGACCAGTTTCTGGAATCTCAGCGTTTACTGATGAGAGACATGCAGAGAATGGAGATTGTGCTAACTTCTGAACAGCTCCGACAAGTTGAAGAAATGAAGAAGAAAGATCAGGTGAATAGGTTTTTTTTTTTTTAATATTTATTTTATTTCTAATTATACATATTTTTGTGTATTTGTGTGTGTGTGTGTGTGTGTGTGTGTGTGTGTATGGATGGATGGATGGGTTGGTTTGTGCACTTGGCTGCACATGCTGGGAGCTGGGAGCATTAGATCCCTTAGAGTTAAACAGGTGAATGTGAGTTTCCTGACATAGGGGTTTGGAACCAAACTCAGGTACTCTGTAAGAGCAGCAGGCCTTCTGAAAACTCTGAGTCATCCCTCCAGTCCCAAATAGATTGTTTCTTAGGTATCATTGTTAATAATCGTGATCCCCTCTATATTGTCTGTGTTGGAGGCTAACCTAAGCTGGAGCAAGATGTTTTGTGCTACTTTATTATCATTCATTTTTGATGTTGGGAAATCAAACATAGGAACCTTGTTCGTGCTAGGCAGATGCTGCCCCATTGTACATCTCTACACTTACTGATTTTATTTTTAACATTACTTTGAAAAAAGTAGCTTCTCATTTCCTGTGGAAGCAAAAGCAAAACCTCTTCTCCAAAGTAACATATCGTATGACTTAAATTTTGAAGTCAGGGCATTTTCAAAATATATATGTTAGATTAATCCAGCAACATTTATAATCAAATGTCTTTTAGCAGCTGTTGCTCCTTCCTCAGCATCAAACAATTCAAAGACGACATAATAACATACAGTATCCAGACTCTCTGTGTATTTTTTATCTTTACATGGCTTTATTTTAAATTCTTTTTTTTTAATTTTTATTTTTATTTTTTTGGTTTTTTGATAATAGGTTTCTCTGTGTATCTTTGGCTGTCCTGGCACTCACTCTGTAGACCAGGTTGTCCTTGAACTAACAGAGATCCTCCTGCTTCTGCTTCCCTGGTGCTGGGATTAAAGGCATGCACCCCCCTCCCCCGTGTTGAAGCCATGTTTAATCCCGTGTTGGGATTAAAGGTGTGTGTCACCACACCCAACTACTGTCTTTCTTTTTTATTTTAAGGACTTTATCCTTTTTCTTTTCTCTCTCAAGCCTACATATATTTTTAAACACACTGTGGATTCATTCTGTGTTAAGAAAAATCATGTTCCATCAAGGAGGACCCCCCCTGAGAAATCTCTGATAGGAGTGTATGGCCTAGATGTCTGAGTTCTACATCCAGAACAGCCTCAAGACTGCTGGCTGAGATGACCAAGCCTCACAGAATACTCCAGTCAGGACTTGACCATAATTCAAATTTTTTTTTTAAGCTCCCTGTAAGATTATCAACATCCCCAATCAGCAGGAAATAGCCTGGAAAACTACGCCTGCATTCCCCCAAAAATGGATATGGATATTTATCTTTATTTAGAGTGTTGGTTACAAGTTGTTATGGATAATATTCTGGGGAAAAAAAAAAGCTGAACAAAGGAAATTAGATTCAGAGTTCTTGTTTTGAAAAAAAAAAGTGCAGGAGGAATTTCTGTGGAAATATGGTCTTGTATTGTTTTTAATAAAATGACCAGTAGCCAGGAAGTATAGGTGGGGTGATGAGAACAGGAGAATTCTGGGAAGAGGAAAGGGTCAGTTTGCAGTCATCACCTAGACACAGAGGAAGCAAGGTAAGAATACCTTGCTGATAAGAATAATGGGCTAATTTAAGATGTAAGAATTAATTAATAAGAAGCCTGAGCTACTAGGCCAACCAGTTTATGATTATTGTACAAACAAACAAACAAACAAACCCCAGTATGACAAAGTAGCTGAACAGATCCGGTGGGACACACTTACCAGCCCCAGCCCTGGGTCTGCAGTTGGGGAGTAGCAAGACTCGACTCAACACTTGAAGACTCAAAACACTTGAAGGATTTGGCCAGCTTCCTAAATTATTTCATCCTGAGAAGAAACTGATTTAGAAATGGCCCTCTTTGGAGACTGAAGGATGCAGCAATATGTATTTATGGGAAAATGTTCTCAGTAGTGTGCAGTTCTCTTAGGACTTCTGAGTTTGCAGAGTAGGCCAAATTTTTGGTGACTTTGCTCTAAAAATTTGATAGGGTAGGGGCTGGGAGTGGTGCCCTACACCTCAAATTCCAGCACTTTGGAGATTGAGGCAGGAGAATCATGCTCTCAAGGATAGCCTAGGTTATGTAGTGAGATCCTGTCACACAGCGAACACCACTGCCCAAACAGTAAGAGGACAGAGTGTGGAAGATCATACATAGATGTTCAGAATGTTCTGTTTCTCATTATTTGAAAATTGCTTCAGTTAACTAAACACTTCCTCATAGAAAAAGTTGCTTGTTTCAAATACAAAGGGAGGGATTTAGAAATGGCTCAATTGTTAAGAGCACTTGTTCTTGCAGAGGTCTTAGGTTCAATTCCTAGCACCCACATGGTAGTTATCACCTTCTCTTGCTCCAGGGAATCTGGTGCTCTGACCTCCTCTTCTGATCTCTGAGAGTATCAGGCACTCATGTGGTGCACATACATCTGTGTAGGGAAACCACTAACACAAAATAAAATGAATAAGTCTAAAAAGTTCTTTTCAATATAAATGAAATAACATCAAATGCTCAACCAAAAAAAAATCTTCCTTGTCATCTCCCACTGCTTTTTAAGTATTATTTTATAACTTAATTTCCCAATAGCTTTATTCCAGGTGTGTATTTATTCTAGTTCTGTCTTCTCTTGTTAACTAGTAGTGGAGGAACCATAATTGACTTAGTCTTCTGCTGTAATGGAATTCTAGAGCCACCTCCAGTCTTGTTCTTTCGTAGTTTCAGATAGTGTCACAATTAGTACCCTTTGGCATATTGTATATATCTTCAAGTATTCCCCAGGATAGCTGTGTAAAAGTGTTCTCAACTTTTCTAGGTATTAAAGCATTTTAGTTTGCTGGTTGTGACTTAGGTTAGATTTTTGTTTCTTAATTTTCTATATTAAATCTTTTTCTTTTAATTCATACTTAAAGTATAGATTTTTATCTCATTAAATAGTCTTTTACTTTGAAGATAATTGCTGAAGCCCTTCATTTTCTTTCTTTCTTTCTTTTTTTTTTTGTGTTTTTTTCGAGACAGGGTTTCTTTGTAGTTGGAGCCTATTGTGGAAGTCGCTGGCCTTGAATTTACAGAGATCCACCTGCCTCTGCCTCCCTGGTGCTGGGATTAAAGGTGTGCACACACACCCCCCCCCTCCGTCGAAGCCCTTCTTGAATATTTGTTGTGTTAGTGTGTGCCAAGGCTTTATAAACTTCATCTCAAGCATTGCTCAACAAACAAACGCTCTCCGTGAGGAGGCATTACATAGCCATACTTGTGTTGTAGATTAAGAAGCAGGCAGAGGAGGTGATGCAGTGCCCCAGATAGAGCAGTTCAGTCCAGTTTAATTACTTAATCACCCACCTTTTTGTTCCTGGCCTTCACTTTTTGTGTACCCACCCACTTAGCAGTCTTGTCAGCCTTTTGCTGGCACAGGTCTACTCTTCTAAGCCTCTGTGTTTTATAAATGCTTTATTTTTCCCTGGAGCCCATGGTGATTTCTTACTTAGCTGGCAAATACATCCTATTGTGTTTTAAGATTCAGCTCTAGCAATTACATCCTTTGGGTCCTCTTTGCTGGCTCCTTTAAATGAAACCAGTTTGTGCTTTTTCCTCCTGCACAATTCTGTGTGTTCTTGTAATTATGTTTGTTTCTCCTCACTAGAGAGAAAAAAGTGTAGTCATCTTTGCTGGGTAAATTATCACTTGAACTTGGATCATCTTTTTGTATTTTATATGTCTCCCTTATCCTATTCTCTCTCTCTCTCTCTCTCTCTCTCTCTCTCTCTCTCTCTCTCTCTCTCTCTCTCTCTCTGTCTTTTTCTGTCTCTCTCTGTCTCTCTCTCTCTCTCTCTCTCTCTCTGTCTCTCTCTCTCTCTCTCTCTGTATTATAAGATAGGGTCTCATATGTAGTCCAGCCTAACTTTGAATTTGTGTGTCTTACCTCAGCCTCCAGATTGTTGGGATTACCGCCATCAGTAGTACCAGCGACTGTATATACTTTGAATGGGAGTATAATGTCAGACTAACTTTTCTTGTTTTCTGTAGCGAGATGGGATTGTCCTATGTAGTTTTCCTGTTTTGGATTATCTGTAGAAGGGAGTTGCTTTGTCTTTGTTTGCCTTTACTATCATAGTGTACTTTTTTTAAAGCTACTTTCTGATTTTTTTATTTTGTGCTTTGTAGGAAGAGGGCCCACTTGTTTGTCCCTGCTGCCCACCTAGCTAGCCTAGCCCCGAAATAACCACACAGAAGCTGTATTCATTAAGTCACTGTTTGGCCATTAGCTCTAGCTTCTTATTGGCTAACTCTTATATTAATTTAACCCAGTTCTATTAATCTGTGTATCGCCATGTGGCAGTGGCTTACTGGGTAAAATTCCCAGCATCTGTCTCTGACAGTTCCATGGCATTCCTCTGACTCTGCCTCCTTTCTTCCAGCATTCTACTTAGTTTTCCCCACCTACCTAAGTTCTGCCCTATCAACAGGCCAAGGCAGTTTCTTTATTCATTAACCAAGAAAAGAAACACACAGACAGAAGGAACTCCCACACCAGTGCTTACAGTAGTAAAATGGTGAGGTCCCATATACTGATTACAGAACAAATAATCTTGTTTCTAATTTTCTGTTCTCATAAAGATCTCTGATTTTAACTTGTTATGAGTGGTCAAAGAACTGTATGACTCTTATGTGTAGATTACTTGGGTATAACTAAATAATGCTTTTTCTTCCTTTTAGGAGGAAGATGAACAACAGAGGCTTAATAAGAGGAAAGATAACAAAAAAACAGATTCTGAAGAAGAAGTAAAAGTACCAGTAGTGTGTGCTTTACCTCAAGAAGAATCTTCAGCAGCGTTATCACAAGAAGAGGTGAATCTATGGTTACTGTACTCTGTGTTGCGGGGAGAGGCTGAGGGGTTAAAGAAACAATATTTAAAAAAAATTTATACATAATGTCATAATTTTTGGTTTATTTCTGTACTAGTCAGTTACCTTGTATATTAGTGAGGGTATTGATTGTTGTAATTAAACACCACGACCAAAAGCAGTTTGGAGAGGAAAGTGATTTTAGTTTACAATTCTCAGGTCACTCTCCATCAGGAACTCAGGGCAGGAACTAGGAGTCAGAAACTCATGCAGAGACCATAGAAGAGTGCAGCTGCTGGCTTGCACCCCAGGACCACCTGCCCAGGGCTGACACAGCCCACAATGGATTGGGCTATTGCACAAATCAGTTAATCCATAAAATGTCCCACAAGCTTGCCACAGGCGGGTGCTCTGGTGGGAGTATTTTTTCTTTGTTTGAATTGACGTCCACTTTCCCAAGTGGCTCTAGCTTGTGTCAACCAGAAGAAAACTAACCAGGACACTTTGTTGACATGAAAAGTCTATAGGTGGAAATTTGGTAATATAGCAACTTTGTTTTTAGTTGCTCTTGCAACATTATAGCACTATTTGAAAACATATTCAAGTTTCATTCTCCACTTAAAATTACCAGAATCTCATTTCCAAGATGTCATACATTAGAATAGGTCCTTAAATGAAATGGTTTTTGTTTTGTTTTGAAGCAGAATTGGAGGTTTATTAAAGATTATTTTTTTTGAGATATTATTAGGATTTCTTCATAGTTTTGGAGCCTATCCTGGAACTAGCCTAAATCTTGTAGACCAGGCTGGCCTCAAACTCACAGAGATCTGCCTGTCTTTGCCTTCCGAGTGCTGGGATTAAAGGAATGTGCCTCCACCTCCCAGCTAGACCACTCTTGTATGAAAAAGTACCACTGGCTATCATAACCTACATCAGTGAGTAGAAATTCTTTACATAGACTATTGAAACCATTTGCAAGAAGAATTTTCTTTCTAATTTTAATTTTTAAAATTGGGTGTCTATGCACACATGTGTTTGTATGTGGGTTTATACATGTGTTCGGGTACCTACAGAGTCTAGAAGAAGTCATCATAGCCTCTGGAGCTAATATTTAAAGTGGTTATTACCTGCCTGACATGGACTCTGGGAACCAAACTCAGGTCCTCTGCAAGAGCAGCAAGTGTTTTTAAGCCCCAAGAAGGGTTTTCTTTAAAACAAACAAGCAAGCTACAAACATTTATTTTAGTATATGTAGTGGGTGGGGTGGGGAGCACTCAGCATGCATGTTGAGGTCAGGACTGTTTCTTCTTCCCATCTTGTGGAACCGGGGTGTCAAACTTAGGTCTTTGGGCTAAGTGCCTTTACCTACCGGTCTATATATTTCTCTGGGCCAGAAAGAGTCTCCTAATAGCCATATTAGTCATTCTCTTGTGCCAAACTGCCCATCTCATATGTTGGTTCTTTCATCTGGAGTGCTTGCCTTCTGGTGTCTGACTATTAAAATTCTCTTACTCATCCTTCATAGCTCATGCTGATGCTTCCCTTTTAATAAAGGAAATACTTCTTTACCTAGTGCCTTTGGAATCAAAATTAAAGACCCATTTTTCCAGTTGAATGACCCTTCTTGCTTTACCCTTTGTTCTTACTTCACTATAATTAGGCTTAGCTGCTTGTAGTCCATACTTGTGTTTATGCTATCCTTGTTGCTTACGATTTCATACTTATGATGACCACAGGTACAACTCAGTAGTAGAGCGCTTGCTTAACATGTGTAGGGCCCCGGTTTGATCTCCAGCATTGGGAAGGTGCGGGTTCGTCATACACATTCCCCTAACTTTGACCTCCTTTCCCAGCTGGTGAATAGTTGCAGACAGGTTGAGTACATTTCCTAACATATCTTTTTTTTGTTTGTTTGTTTGTTTTTTTTTTTTTTTTTTTGTTTTTTGTTTTTCGAGACAGGGTTTCTCTGTGGTTTTGGAGCCTCTGTTGTGATTAAAGGCAAGCGCCACCACCCGCTTCTGGTCTGCATTTTTTAATACTTAGACTCTCAGAAGAATGTCTCTTTTTGTTAAGCCAAATAGTACATGACATTTGCATCATGCAGTAATCTGTCCAGGAATGTTTAGAAAACAGGAAAGAAGAACTTGTGATTTATAAAGTAGTGTTTCTGTTATTTTTGCTTCTGTTTTTCACAGTTTTCTCATAGTGTGCGCATCATTTCCCAGCCTTTAAAGTGTGTTTTAGACTTTGTGCTGTAGGATGCAGCTCCATGACAGAGTGTTGACCTGCGTGCATGAGGTTCTAGGCTTAGTTCTTGGTAGCAGCAAGTCTCAGCTCTGCTGTGTATATGCGAGTTTTCAACTTCCAGACCTGATAATTTTCATATTCAGTGTTGAATATAATTGTTTTATGTTCAGAATCATGATAATTTAATTTGGCTTGTAAATTAAAATTAATATGGAATGCTTTGGACATTTAATTACTAAGTATGCTTAATATTTTTGAACCCTCCCATGTCACCTTTATTTTGGTACTTTGAATATACTTTTTCACTATGAAAGTAATAGGAAAATATTACGGAACATTTCTGAAGTGCAGGACTGACCATACAATTGAAAATAATGTGTTGACCACCAGAGAAAATGTCTCTAATATTTTGGCATGTGTCATTCTCTTTTTTTCTGTTTCCTTTTCCAAAGATAACATAAATATGTTCCCATTTGTTTTGTTTGTTTGCTTTGCTTTATTTTGTTTGAGACAAACCTTTGTGTAGCCCAGGCTGACCTTGAACTTCTGAGCTTTGTGCTTCAGCCTTCGTGCTGGAATTAAAGAGATGTGACATCATGCCTGGCTGATACTTTGCAAACATACTCTACATGTGACTGCATGCTTATGTATGTTCCTCCTCATTTAAATCTACTGTATAGTGGTATTTTATTTGTATTTTAATAAATAAAACTTTCCTGAAGATCAGAGTATAGAGCTAAATTACTAGAGGCCAGGCAATGGTGGCACACACCTTTAACCCCCAGAACTCAAGGCCACCCTGGGCTACAGGAGAGTGAATCAGTCTAAAAGAGAATTCACACCAGATCCAGCACTTGGGATGGCACTAGAATGTCATTGGGAGTCCCCGTACTAGAGAGGAATATAGGAGTTCAGTGCAGTCAGCCTGAGGTTTGGTGGAGAGCATTGCAGTCTGCAGTCACGTTGAGTACAGGATCACCCCTCTGTTTGTCTGAGGTAAGAGCTTTCTAGTGGCTTGCCTGCTTTGCTTTTCTGATCTTCAGCTTGAACCCCAATATCTGTCTCTGGGTTTTAGTTATTTGTGCTACACTACGTAAAGGTTTTGGAGCCTTTAAAATGTTTTAACCCTTAATAGAATTTTAATATGTAAATGTACCATAATCCCTTTGGCCATTTTTCACCAGGTTTTAATTTATGGGGTGCCTGACAGCCAGAAGATGTCAGTCCCTTTGGAACAGGTTGCTATTACACTTTTCTGTCTTTTCTTCCCAAAACCTAGTATGTGTTAAACAAGTGTTGTGCACTGATATGCATCCCCTGCTCATGGTTCTCCTAGAAATGAGAGCCATAGCATGCTTATAGGCTCAGGGAGAAACTCAGGACTAACTAGTTTGAATAATTCTGGCAGCCTTTGGGTCCCTTGCTTTAGTTATTTGGGACCTACCTGGGTGATTTGGGGCAGGGGAAATAATGGCTTGGTGAAAATTTGATAAAGGAA
Organism: Alexandromys fortis; assembly: GCF_014885135.2. NCBI lineage: Eukaryota > Metazoa > Chordata > Mammalia > Rodentia > Cricetidae > Alexandromys > Alexandromys fortis. The sequence continues at coordinate 3,018,793 of NW_026068017.1, read as the reverse complement.
TGGTTGGGGGTATGGGCTTGAGATTGTCTAGTTTGCATGTGAGGATTATCCCCAAGCAGGCAGTAGCTAGTAGATAAGTAGCCATCTAATAAAGCACTTATCACATTGGTTATATTTTTGCTGCTGTAAATGTTTTCATTAATACTGTAATGATAGAAATTTTTTGCACAAAAATAATCACTGTAATGTATGTCATTATTTAAGTCCTTAGGAAAAGAAGACTAAGTTTAAAGGCGCTAACATTTTTAAGATAATGTTAAACATTGTAGAATCATATATTACAAAGACCACAGATTAATATTTTGTTTTTGTATTATTATTTATCTGTGTGGGAGCATATGTTTCCTGACACATGTGTGGAGGTAAGAGACAACGTGTGAAATTGGGTTTCCTTCTTCTACCATGTGGTTTCAGGAAAAGCCCAGATCATCAGACGTAGTGGCAAGTGACCCCAAAAGCTGAGCTGTCTTGGTGGCCCAGGAACGCTTTTCACTTCCTTTTTTTGTTTGTTTGTTATGCCAGCACCACTTGTTAAATATGCTTTCTTTTTTTTTTATTTGATATTTTTTGCTTCTTTATCAAAGATCGGGTGTTCGAAGATGTCTGGATTGATATCCGGGTCTTCTGTTCGGTTCCATTGGTCCTCCTGTCTGTCCTTATGCCAATACTAGGCTGTTTTGGTACTGGAAACTACATCTTAAAATTAGGAGTTGTATTTTGTTCATACATCTAACCTGTGCCTTATTTGTGCCCAACATACAGAAGACCTTTATTTGACAAATGGTTGTTCAGTGATTATGTAAGGCAACAAAATGATTATTATGTTATGTGTGGCAAAATATATATAGTATGTGGTAGCTTTTTTTCTTTTGGGGTTCAAAGAATTATCTAAGTTGAAAATACGTGTTTTTTGTATTTCAGGAGCATTTAGACAGCACCCATGGGTCAGTCCATTCCTTAGATGCAGACTTGCTGTTACCATCTGGAGATCCATTCAGTAAATCGGACAATGACATGTTTAAAGATGGACTCCGGAGAGCTCAGTCTACAGACAGCTTGGGAACTTCAAGCTCATTGCAATCAAAAGCATTAGGCTATAACTACAAAGCAAAGTCTGCTGGAAACTTGGATGAGTCGGATTTTGGACCACTGGTTGGCGCAGATTCTGTGTCTGAGAACTTTGATACTGTGTCCCTTGGGTCACTGCAGATGCCAAGTGGATTTATGTTAACCAAAGATCAAGAAAGAGCAATTAAGGCAATGACGCCTGAACAGGAGGAGACAGCATCCCTCCTCTCGAGCGTCACCCAAGGTATGGAGAGTGCATATGTGTCTCCCAGTGGTTACCGCTTAGTGAGTGAGACCGAGTGGAATCTCCTGCAGAAAGAGGTGAGTTTTTCTGACTTTGTTTCTTTTGTTCTCTTTTTGTTTTGAGACAGTTTCGTGTAGCTCAAACTAGCCTCCAGTTTATTATACAGTGACGATGACCTTGAAATTCAGAGGTGACTCTTGATCTTCCTCCTGCATCTCTCCAGTGCTGGGATTATAGGTGTGTGCTACCAAAGCTTGCTCTCTCTGGCACTCTGAGGGGTTAGGTAACCTTGGTATTCAATATTGTGTAGATCGTTCATGGAGTCAGTGCAGGCATGTGCTGCCAGCAAGTATGTGTTAGCACATACCCAGCCTTTGTCAAAGCTGCTTTGTGTCTTCTATATTGACAGTGACAGAAAGCTGACTAGCCAGTGAGGTTAACAAGCATCATCATTAGAACAGCCTAAATTTGAGCTTTTGGTTTACTGAAGCTAAGCATATGCCATGATTCACTTACTCATTTTTCCTTTAGTTCTAAAATGCTAAAGTGGTTGAGCACCTGATACAGAGAATGGGTTTAAGGAGGGTTGGGAAACCTGGGTGAGAAAAAAAGGCAGCCTTGATTAAGGGTACTTTTCCTTAAAGTATTTCCAAACTTAGAATATGAGGTGTTAAGAATGTAAATTGTGCCAGACAGGTGGTGGCACACACCTTTAATCCCAGCACTGGAGAGGCAGGAGGATCTCTTTGATTTCAAGGCCAGCCTGGTCTACAGAGCAAGTTCCAGGATAGCCATAGCTACACAGAGAAACCCTGTCTTGGAGGTAAAAAGATGTAAGTTGTATTTGAAAATGCTTTGCAGACTTCCAAGCCTTTTCACAGACCTCATCTCTTTGACCTTTAGGATTATAATGAGGCAATCAGGTTATAACTGTCCCCAGTTAAAATGAAGAAACTGGCTCAGAAAAATCAAGTAAAACTTGGGTTAGAATCTAGGTTTCCGACATTAGTCCTTTCCCTTACTCAGGGCTACTTCTCACTCGGTGAGTAAGTGGAGCAGCCTGCTAAACCTCAGTAAACTGTGGTCCTTGAACAGGACCTATAAAGAGCCTGCAGCTTACTGGTGCCTTACCCAGTGAGTCACTGGGGCTGGTGATGGCGGTGAATTGGCACTGCCTTTCTTTCCTTCTTCCCGTTGGTTAGACAGCATTGAGTGCATGGGTAGCACCTTTGCTTGTTTTGTGTGTTCTTCAAATCTGGTGTCTTGTGGCCCTTGGTGCTATGTTGTATCCCTTGTTTTCCTACCGTAGTTGTACTGGAGGTTATGACTTGGATATTACTCTGTATTATAATTTCTTCCTGTAAATCTCTGAAGTGTTTGCTCTGTGCTGTTCACTGAGGAACATTGGTAAGAGTGTGCATTTGTTCCTTGAGTATGAGACATAGAATGTTTTTGTTCTGCCTGATAAGTGGTAATTTTGGTGCCCTTCAGGTACATAATGCTGGAAATAAGCTTGGTAGACGTTGTGATATGTGTTCCAATTATGAAAAACAGTTACAAGGAATTCAGATTCAGGAAGCTGAAACAAGAGACCAGGTGAGTTTCATTAGAGGCACAGAGTTGTCTTTTTTTCCCCCCTTTTCCTATCTGGTTTATGAAGTGTATCTATTTGGTTATGGAATAATCTAGCACATAGTGAAAGCCCAATAGGACTCTGGGTATCCAGGCTTCATTAGCATGCCAACACCATATCAGCCAACTCAGCTAACTTTGTTAGCTCTGAGATGCTAACAGCACCTTAGCTCTTTCCTCTGCACCCTGTTGCCCAGAGCACATACACCTAAACTTGATGCTGGCCTGATCTCACCCTCACAGTGTAAGGTACAGAGATTAGGAAGGTAAGATTTATTGTGGTCTCTAGATGTCATGGTGACCAGAATTTGGACTCTTTGCTTACTCCCTATTTGTAATTTGTTGACTTGATTAATGATAATTCATAGGGCACAGATGTTAAGCTTCCACAGGACTGCTGACTTTGAGGGTAAAGTTCTTTTCCAAATACAGAATAGAATAGTACGACATTGGTAACAATATAGAATTTAACAAGAGTAGGCCTTGTGAAAGCATGTCAGGAAAAGATAATATTTTTCTGTGGTTGTTATGAAGATCATTTATTGCCTTTGCCATGAGACCTTGAAGGAGGTTAGAATGATGATCTCATTTTTCAAATGTCACTGGTATTCAGTTCATCTGTAGTCTTTTTTTTTTTTAACTGATAGTTTACTTGTGAATTTTCAAGCTACTTATAAAACTAAGATCCTATATTGGCCTCTGCTAGCCTGATGTGGAAAAGGGCTGTCTCGGATTCCTTAGTTATTTCTGTAGACTTCTGTTGATGCTTCTTGCGTGTCTGGTGTTTTGCTGGATCCTAGTAATTCAGATAGAACTAAAAGATAAAGGTTTTGGCCCTAAGGAACTTTCAGCATTACAAACTAAAATACAAGTTCAATATAGTTCATTCCTAAAGATGACTATCTAGACTAGAGGACTATGTGCAGCTTAGCTGTAGGCTTGGGAAAGGCAGCCTTTGTCTTGTTTGCTTTAGAGCCTGCTTTCAAATTAAGAGAAGAAACTAGGGGAGGAGAAAGTATATTCAAGGAGGAGAAGTGTACAGAGTCATGAGAGAGAACATGTTCCAGGACACGTCACTGGTATGGGAGTTTATAAGCTAGTGGGAGAAGGAGCTGCAAAGAAGGCCAGGGAGACCAGTGAGGAGAGGGGATTGAGTTTAAGCCTAGCAACTTTGGAGGAAAATTGTTATAACTTCACTTTTATAAAATTTATAGGGTTCATGAGACTTGAAGATCAGAGGCAGGGGATAAAGTAGACAGGGAGGCCTTTTCTAGATCCTAGAGGGCCTAGCAAAAAAGAGGTTTTCAAATGAGATTATGCATGGGAAAAGCTGTTGCTAACTGTAGAGCATAGTGTAGCTCTTGAGGTCATTCGTTTCTTTCTGAATTGACAAGTGTATGACACTTCTCAAAAAAATATTTGGAGTTATTTATTTTTAATTTAGAAAAAGTTGTGGGCTGTGGGTATAGCACGGCAGTAGAGCCATTCATTACTAGAGTGCATGAGGCCCTAGAATTAACTCCTAGTGCCTCTGTAAAAAAAAAAAAAAAAAAAAAAACCAGCAGGGATGAAGAGATGGCTCAGAGGTTAAGAGCACTGGCTGCTTTTCCAGAGGTCCTGAGTTCAATTCCCAGCCATCTGTAATGAGATCTGGTGCCCTCTTCTGGTGTGCAGGTGTACATGCAGGCAGAACACTACATAATAAATAAGTATTTTAAAAATCTCAACTGCTTCCTTCTTGTTGACTTTTTAAAATATATAGGTGAAAAAGCTGCAAGTCATGCTAAGGCAAGCCAATGACCAGCTAGAGAAGACAATGAAAGAGAAACAGGAGCTAGAGGACTTTATCAAACAGAGCACTGAGGACTCAAGCCACCAGGTGAGTGATGCATGAGAGATAACTAGCGTGTTATAAAATTTAAAAATTCAAAAAGTATAGTTATTTTATTTCTTTTGCTTTGAAGATTTGGTGGTTTTATTTTCTCTTGATAAAAGGTTTTACTGATCTGTCTGTCTTTTAAAAAAGGATTTATTTATATTTTAAATGTGTATGAGTGTTTTGCCTGCATGTATGCATGTGTACCACATGCATGCGTGATCCCCTGGAAGGTCAGAAGAAGGGGTCAGATCCCCTGGAATTGGAGTTACATGGATAACTGTGAGCACCGTGTGGGTACTGGGACTCAAACTCAGGTCCTCTGCAAGAGCAGCATGTTTCTTAACTGCTGAGCCGTTTCTACAGCATCTTGTTATCTATTATTCAGGGTTTTTCTTTTGAAATAATCAGTTAATGTGTTTAATGCATTTCTAAGGGATTTGAGGGCTCCAACATTTCTTTTTTGTGTTTCCTTTGTTTTCCTTGGTGCACAAGAACCTCACTGACAAGAAGCCAGGACTTGATGGCTGGGACGGTAGCTCAGTTGGTACAGTGCTTGTCTAGTATTTATTAAACATTGACTTTGGTCCATAGCACTTTATAAACTAGGGGGTGATGGTACATACCTCTTATCTCATCTCTTGGGAGGTAGGGGCAAGAAGGTTAGAAGTTCAAGGCCATCCTTAGTTATGGAATTGGAGGCTAGTCTGGCTGTTTGAGACCTTGTCTCAAAAACCAAAACAAGGGCTGGCAAGATTGCTCAGTGAGTAAAGGTGTTTGCCACTGAGCTTGAGTTCAGTCCTGGTTCCTCCACCACCACCTGTTCTCCTCCTCTATTATAATTATTATAATTTTTGCCATTATTGAGACAGGGTCTCTCTACATGGCCCTGGCTGTACTGGAACTCATTCTATAGACCAGGGTGGCCTTGAACTCACAGAAATCAGCTCCAAAGTGCTGAGATTAAAGTCATGCATCGCCATGCCTGGCAAAAATTGTATCTAACTATACCACTATTTATCAGAACAGCATTTGAGAGATGCCTAGGTGTGTCTAGTTGTTGACAATGGGGAATTTTCTGTGAAGATTCTTACATGTCTGTTGGTGGGTACATGGGCAGACTTCTCTTGACACAGGGAGACATGGTGAGAGAGACTGGGAGGTGGTCTCATTGGCTTACCCTTCAGCTAGCTCTTCTAGCTGTCTTCCCCAGCCATTAGTTGTTCAAATATTTATGTGTAGTTAGACTTCTGTTCTTCTATATGCCTTTTTTTAATTTTATTTTTTTAAAAATACTTTTTCTTTATTCTTGAGACTTTCATAAATGTGTTTTCCATATTTTGTCTTTTGTTTCTTTAAGTCCATCTTTTAGTTCAGTTATTTTTCTTTAAATGTTTACTTCTCTGTAAAGCTATCCATTGCTTAGGTAATTGATTTTTTTCCATTTATTATTTAATATTGGCTATTAATTATTATCCCTAGTTCTCTGATAATTCCACATCTTGTCATTTAAGCCTTTGAATAAGGCGATTCAGTAGCTAATAGCTCATGTATCTGTACCACTGAAGACCTGTATCTACTGTCTGGTTTCTTACAAAGCCATTCCCTTGTGTATTTGTGTTAGATGTTGTATATTCTATAAAAATGAGTAATGAGGGGCTGGAGAGATGCCTCAGCAGTTAAGAGCACTGGGTTCTCTTCTAGATATTTCTGAGTTCAAATCCCAGCAACCACATGCTGGCTCACAACCAGCTGAAATGAGATCTGGTGCCTTCTTCTGTCTTGTAGATAGAACACTGTATACATAATAAATAAATAAATAAATCTAAAAAATGAATAATGAATGGGCTGGGGATGTAGCAAAGTGGGTAGAGTGCTTGCCTAGCATGCATGAGGCCCTTGGCTCATTCCTCTTACTACAGGTGTGGTGGTATAGCCTTCTAATACCAGTACTTGGGTGGTTGAGACAAAGCTGAAAGTTCAAGGGCATTTCCTTATGAGAGGCAGGTAACAAGTGATACTCACGGTCCTGCATCATTTTATGCAGTTACAGAAACTGAGATTGCATAAAGTTTTGAAGGTTAGATTATTTTAAAGTGTTCATTTTCCTAAGAATGTGGTCCTGTGGATCTGGTTTACCAGGTGTTCTCTTGGTGCATCTCGGTTTCTTTCTTTTGCCATCCTCGTTGGCTCTCAGATGCCCTGCTCTGCTCTGTGTCACAGCTGTTGTAGAATTGGTACTTTTAGAGAGTTGTTTCAGACACCGTGCCCCATACTCTGTATTAGTTGTCCAGTGTCTTCAAAGAGATGCAGTTTTGGGTCGGAGAAATGACTCCAGAAGTTAAGAGCACAGACTGCTCATGTAGAAGTCCTAAATTCAGTTCTCAGCATCCATGTCTGGCCACCGACAGTGGCCTCTAACTCCAGCTCTAGAGATCCGATGCACTCTTCTGGCTTTTGAAGATAGTGCACTCACATGCCCAAGTCCAAACTCAGACATACACATAGACACATAATTAAAAATACAACTAAAATCTTTTGAAAAGATACATTTTATATTTTTTTTTCAAAGATTTATTTACTATGTATACAGTGTTCTGTCTGCATGTATAGCTGCAGGCCAGAAGAGGGCACCAGATCTCATTACAGATGGTTGTGAGCCACCATGTGGTTGCTGGGAATTGAACTCAGGACCTCTGGAAGCACAGTCAGTGCTGTTAACCACTGAGCCATCTCTCCAGCCCTACATTTTATATTTTTATACAGTGTAATTGTCAGTAGTTTTGTTCACATCACTCTATATGTCATTATTAGAAACAAAATTTTTTTGCCTTTTTTCGTTGTTGTTTTTAATGTCTAGACAAAATTATTTCTATTAGTTTTTGTGTGTGAATGATCAGTTTTAATAATCCCTTCCCCAGGAATATTAACACTAATTCAGAACAGTTCAGAGTTGAGTGTTATTAATCTCTCTTTAGTACCTACCTTAGAAGATCGTAACCAACTCAGAAAAGATTCATTCATCCTTTCAAGGTGTGCTGGCTCTTTTCTTTCTCACCTTCCTTCATTTTAAAGATTACATTTATTTATTTGTGTGCACACACACGTGTCATACATGTATATATGTACGGCCATGGCACTTGTGTATTGATCACAGGACAGCTTGCAGGAGTCGGCTCTTTTTTCCCCCATTGCTTTCCCTTTGCTTAAGCCCCAGGCTTCTAGGTTTTTTTTTTTATATGTTTGTTTGTTTTTTTAACTTCTTAAAAATACATTCTTACCTAGGTCCTGTGGGTTCTCATCATTCCCAGAACCAATTGCTATTGTTTGTTGGTGTGAGTCGGCATGTGACTTAAGCTTCCCTGATGCCTTGGGGTACCCAGAAGTCTTGCCATATAGCAAGGGCACACATTGGTTGAGTGAAAAATGAGTGGTTGCCCTGGATTTTCTGTGGAGTAATGGGATGCAGCGCAGCTTCATACAGTGAATTTGTAACTGTTTGTTTTCATGTGTGCATCTTCTGTTCAGATATCTGCACTTGTCATAAGAGCTCAAGCCTCCGAGGGCTTACTTGAAGAGTTACAACAGAGCTTTTCTCAAGCAAAGAGGGATGTTCAGGAACAGATGGTAAGTCAGTGTTTGAAATTCTTTCTCAAAATTATCTTTAATATGACATTGCCTTGCTCAAAGTAGCTACGGTTATATACTCCAGGGCCTACAGAACATTTGTAATGCTAAAATAGTGTACAGACATCATTCCTTCTAAGCAGAGCTCATCCTACTCCATTTCATCTTTACCTTTCCTGACTCAGAAACCTAATCAGAGTAAACTGTGATAGACCAGTATTTAACTTTCAGTTTAAAGTGCAAGCTAAAAGGATAGAGATAATTGTCATCTTCAGCTCACACAGCTTTTGAATACTTGTGTGTTTTTCCTGGGCAGTTTGTTTATTTAGAATAACCTTATTAATTTCCCAGAATTTATATATTTGTTGTAGCTCTGGAGAGCTTTCAGGAGGTCATTAGATATGAGGGATGGAAGCAGAACTTGATGAGCAGCGGCCACCAGAAACCTTGTGTAGTTCTGAGGCTTGGGTCTCCTTTCCTGCTAGGCTGGCTGTATTGGATGACTCTGTATCTAATGGTCGGGGCAGAGTTGTTCTTTCTGGATACTACAGAGCTTTCATTTATCAAGTGCTTTCACGGGGACCACAGTTCTAAATATCAGAAGATTACAGGTGGGATGGTTGTATTTGTTTTTGATTGACATTCAACCAGTGCCTGAATGGCAACTCAGCCAGTCCTTGGACCCTATATATCTGGTCCATGGGAATCCTCAGATCTTAATTATGGATGGGAAGTTCACATTGTTTATTTAAGTAGAGAAGACAAAATCATAATTGTTAAATTCTGAAAAAGCTTCATGGAGTTGTTTCTCACATCTTTTTTCTTCTTTTTATCTTTTATAGCCCATTTGCCTCTGTGGAAGTTGATTCCATTAAAAATAGTGTGTATAGGGACATTGGAGAATTGATGGGATTCAGACTGAAACTTTTTGAGCATTTAATTTTCTCAAAATTATCATGAATGGTTCTTATGTTGTGAAAGAGGAACCTAGTGTCTTAGGCTCCTACAGAGTGACTGTGATAGGGCTTGGGCACCTTAACATTTCCCCCTTTGCATTTTTAGACGCTTCACGCTTGCAGAAAGTTGTGGAATTAACTTTTGAAAGACTGCCATTTCAGCTGAGAGAGCTCGCTATATAGGCCTGACATCTGACCCACAGTGGAAAGAGAGAACCTACTCCAGATGTGGTCCTCTGATCTCCGTACACATGGTTATTCATTAACTTATAAAAACAACACATAGACAGAAGGACCTCCCACACCATTTCCCCTTTTCTGTTTAAACAAAAAGGAAGGCTTTAACTTTAACATAGTAAAATTACCTATAACAAAACATATCAAATAAGAATTACAGTTATAATATTTATATTTACTTTCTCTTATCATAACTAAGGAAAACTATAATAACAACTATAAATTCTTCAACTCTATCAAAGACTCCAGAAGGATATAATATTAGCTAAGTAAACAGGAGGTGGATTGTAAGCAACTTCCAAAACTCTAGAATTGACAGAGATATCTCGCTGCCTTGACAGCCACCCAAAGTTCTTCTGTACCATTGGGGCATCCATCTTCAGTCTACAGCCCCATAGTATCCAGCAGACTTTTCCACGAAACAGGAAATTTCAAAGACAGTTCTGCCTATATTAGCAGTCACTTTCTTCTGTGTCCTGCAGAATGTCTGGCAGACTCTTTCATGAAGCAGCAACCGTGAAAGACCATCTCACCCTTAGACAAGTTCAGCAGTCATTTCTCTGCAGGTCCTGCATGTTCAGTTAAGCAGTCTAGGCAAGAGCAGTCGCTTGCCCAAATGGCTAGCAAACTCCATAAGGAGCCCTGTCGATGCCCGTCTTCCTCTTGCAGTAGATTGGTGCTGCCAGGAGCAAATGTGTCTCATTGTCATGATAAGTCCTAAATTCTTAAAACATTTTAAATGCCATATTTTGAATGTCTCTGAAAGATTTGAAAAATACCTATCTAATTGAAATATATCTCTATACATCTAGAAAATCTAACATGACTATAAGCTTGACTACTATAGATGAGTATCTATTAATTGATATTTCTTAATTATGTATTACATTTTTTAATGAGCTACATAAATACAGTACCTTAATCAAGATCAGAAATACATATAACAAAATTGACCTTAAATTTGTATCAATAAATCAAGATCCATATCGATGCACATTATTCATATCTATATCATACTTCCCTTTAAATGTAAATAGACATTTATAGACAATATATGGGAATATGGGCATAGTTTTTTCATATTGCTTCCTGGTGATTATTGGGCATAGTAATTTTTGGGGGGTGTTCATGGCAACCTTCGGAGGGGTCTTGTTACATCAATAAACCATACCAGTCTGGAAGCATTCCATATGTTCTCATCCTCTGTGAAAGCAAGAGAAGAGCCTCTTTTCCAAAGCAGCATATCCTTAGACCCAAATTTGGATGACATGATACCTTTATGATAGACATGTTGGTTTAGCTTAGCAGCCCATACAATGAATACAATGAAATGTTTCTCTGTACTTAGGTCATTCACAGCCAAAAAATTCAAAAATAACACAATAATATACATAATCCAGATTCTCTATAAATTTTCCATCTTTACATGGCTTATTTTTTTTACTCCTTTTAATCTATGACTGTCTATATTCTGTCTCTTCATATACTTTACCTTTTAAAAAAAATTATTTACTTCTTTTTATAACTGTCTATATTCTTTTTCTTCTCTTTCCCAAGCCTATACATTTATCCAACACTGTGACCTATTTAGAGGTCTTTTATGTCTGAATCTGTCCTACTGTGTATCTGTAATTCTTTACTGTCCAGGAGCACTTTTTTTTTTTTTAATTTTTCGAGACAGGGTTTCTCCGTAGCTTTTTTGGTTCCTGTCCTGGAACTAGCTCTTGTAGACCAGGCTGACCTCGAACTCACAGAGATCCGCCTGCCTCTGCCTCCCAAGAGCTGGGATTAAAGGCGTGCGCCACCACCGCCCGGCTTCAGGAGCACTTCTTAAAATGCTAAGCGCTTCTTAAAACCTTAAGCTGTGTCATTGCTAGGGAAAATATGGTATTACCTGCTTGCTCTGCACAGTCCAGCATGGCAGAGCTGCTCGCTAACCCCAAGAGCCATGTCCATTGCCCCGTCTCTAGGCACACAGCAGGTCCATGTCACCATTTAAGCAAGTCTGCTCACAGACCCCACTCAATTGACCTGTAGCCGGACCTCCAGAAAGAGTCAGAGTTCGCGCTAGTCAGCACGGCCCAGAAAGTAGGCATTTCAAAACAGTGCAGCTTTTTTGTCTGCTGCTGAGTCAGGAAAATCTCTTTTAAAGGAGCTGCAGCAAGCCACCAGGAAACAGCAAGAAGCTGTGTTAAGCCCGGCAGTGGTAGCGCATGCCTTTAATCCCAGCACTTCGGGAGGCAGAGGCAGGCAGATCACTGTGAGTTCGAGGCCAGCATGGTCTACAAGAGCTAGTGCCAGGACAGGCTTCAAAGCTACAGAGAAACCCTGCCTCGAAAAACTTAAAAAAAAAAAAAAGCTGTGCTAAACTCTGTATTTTTGTGTCTAGAATTCCTTTTTAAGCTTTCTCAGTTTTCAAGTGGATTTTAGTTCACCCACATTGGGCGCCAATTTGTTGGAGGAGGGAGCTTGTTGGTTCCCAGTTGCCCAGCTAGCTTAGACCTAAAACAATCACACAGAAACTGTATTATTTAATTCACTGCTTGGCCTATTATGTGTGCCGTTGTAGAATGCGTGCTAGGCTAGGTACAGATTGAGGTGATCATAAGGTACAACCAAATAGCCTCAAGAAAGTAAAGCCAATAATGTATAACCGAAGTTTGTATATGGCCTGCTCATCACCCACCTTGGGAGATATTCTTTAACTCTTTTGCTAATCTCTTCCTCCTACTTATGTGTCCTTCATCCGTGTATTGTTCACTAAGCAGCTTTTGTTATAGCACCATGTTGTAGTGAGGGTAGTTTTGGCTTTCACTAAACTTTTCTCTTCTACCACAAGCTTCTCCAGGGAATGTATCTTTGTCTTTGGACTCCTAATAGACAGAAAAATGCCTCCTTTCCAGTAGTGGGTGACAAATAAAGATGGCCTGAGAAAGTGATCTGCTTGTGTGTATATACATTTGTAACAAATGACTGAATATTAAAAATCAACAGAAAACTGGGCATGGTGGCATATGCCTTTAATCCCATCCCTGGTAAAGCAGAGTCAGGTAGATCTCTGAGTTCAAGACCAGCCTAGTTTATATTGTGAGTTCCAGGCCAATGAAGGCATGGATCCTCTGTGTTGGGTGGCGGTGAGGGAGTGGTGTAGAGGCTTGAGGCAGAATCTTATGTTGCTCAGGCTGACCTTTAATTTTCTATCCATCTGAGTCTTACTTGATCTCTGGATTCTATGCCTGGGCCTCCTGGGTGCTGGGACCATGTGCATCTTCAGAGAAACCCTAGATCCTTTTGAAGACATGTAGACTGAGGCTGCTCAGCTCTTCAGTTGCTCCTGGATGCTAATACTGTATGTGCAGTGGGTGTAAGGGAAGATGGAGGTACTGCCTTTTCCATTCTTCTGTGGAATACTTGTTCTGTGTGGTATAGATCTTGTTTGTGCCAGCCAATTCCATTGAGCTACAGAATCTGGTCCCACTGTGTTCTGGGAGACAAGAAGCTGAATGTTTTTGAATTGCTGGTAGGATCAGTATAGAATGAACTCCCATGCGTGTCTCATTGCCTGACTCTTGCTGAATTGATGGAAAGGCTATAAATAAAAAGAAAATGGGGTAGGCCTGCTGGAGTGTGAGATGGCTCTGCAGGGCAAGATGCTTGACCTTAATAAACATGGAACCCCAAAGAATGATCTCCACAAAGTTGTCCTGATCTTCACACATACATGCTGTGCCGCACACATATCCACAACAATAAATTTAATTTATGAGCTGTGTGTATGTTTTTAGAAGCCTTATATAGTTTTATTATATACCACCTCATCCTCAAATACCATTTTATTTGGCCTTGTTCTTTTCTGATGTGGTTATTACTAAACTGGATTTACCTTCCTAGCTGTGATTAGCATCTGTTTCTGTTTTAGGCGGTGCTGATGCAGTCACGTGAACAGGTTTCGGAAGAGCTGGTGAGGCTACAGAAAGACAATGACAGCCTCCAGGGAAAGCATAGCTTGCATGTGTCATTACAGCTAGCAGAAGACTTCATTCTCCCAGATACTGTGGAGGTAATGTATTTGCACATCATCAAAAACATACAAAAAGTTTACTTTTTAAAATGGTTGTAAATTTTTTTAAAAAAACTTTATTAATAAATTTCTTATGCCAAATACTTTCACTTTTAAAAATGTAATTCATTCTGTAGCATAGTGATACATGAAACCACATCAATCTGTTAAAGGGGTCTCAAGAATTTATTTAATTCTGTATCTCACTGATACAGAACAGATTAGATGCTGCTGTGATCCAGCTGCTGATCTAACCGCTCCTTCCTTTGGCCCTAACCACCGGAGCAAGCGAGCTAAGTCACGAATGCAGACAAGACCACATACTAGGGCTCATAACCCCCAAAAGCCATTAGCTAAAGGGATCAAAATCCTACAACAGCATAGTGATAGGTAAACGTCAATTTTAAAATTTGTCTTTGAAGTCTTGTCTGAGTATGTAGTACAGTTCTAGCCTCAAACTTGAGGTTCCTGCCGCTGTCCTCCCCAGTGCTGGGATTGCAGTTGTGTGCTGCCACGCTCCCCCGCTTGAGAGCATCGCTGTCTGGGTTGGAAAGATGGTTCAGTGGTTAAGAACACTGGCTGTTCTTCAGAGAACCTGAGTTTGATTTGTCTGTATGTCCAGTTCTAGGCACCACTTCTGTGTGTACTGACATACATGTAAGCAGAAATCCCATACACATTAAAGAAGAAACCCCAGATCTACCAACCAACCAAACAGAAATCTCTCCTTACGCTTCAGGAATTGTTTCTATTCCCCTTATTCCCAATTCCTTTTCTTTATTGGGAAGTTTCCTTTTTCCTTTTTTATTTTTGTCTCAGGAGCCCTTGTATTTTTAAATGTGCAGTGTCTAATTTCTAAGTCTGTTTTATCTGATGAAGACGGAGGAGAGTCACCTCCTGTGTCCTGGCTTTCCTCTGAAACAGCCTTCCTGTCAACCTGTGAAGGCATTCTCCTCTCCTGCCTAGCTTGCCATTTCTGCTTCAGATACAGCTTTAAGTGACTCCCACTCTGCAGCAGCTGCAGAGCATTTGCTACTAAATTACATAAAGACCAGCTGTCTAATGGTATGGGCTCTCCTCAAAGCTGTTGTCCATACATTCGGATTCAGTGTGAGGAGTTGCCTGAAGCCAGTGGCAGTGCCAATTAACAGCGTCTGTCTTTCACTTTCACTTTGAACAGGCATTTTAATAACTGCACAGACCATTGTTCCTGAGATAGGACTTTCCCCTGACCCTGTCGATTCTGGAGCCTCCTTACACTGAGGGCGCTTGTCTTCCAGTTCTCAAAGTGGCAGGCTTCTCTGTCCTTCTTAAGTGGATCCTTTGTCATTCTTCAACCCCACATTGGGCACCAAAATGTCGCGGCACAGGTGTGGATTCATGTGGGTCTGCTAAAAGAAAGCTCAGAGATAATTGAGAATGAACTTAGCCATTTGCGGCCGCAGAGCTCACCAACCTTGGTGAGCTGAAGCAACCATGTATGGCTGCTGCTGCTGCTGCTGCTGCTGCTGCTGTTGCTGCTGCTGTTTCTCTTCCTCCTCCTCCTCCTTTTTTTTTTTTTTTTTTTTTAAATCTGGGCTGGTGAGAAGCCTTAGTAGTAGGTAAGGGCTGCCTGCTGCCAAGACTGCCAGACAGAGTCCCTAGGACTCACATGTGCTGAAAGGAGGATGTCTCCTTATACGTGCCATAAGCCAGGGTCTGTACACTCGTGTATAAACATAAAATAATGAGTGAAAATTGTTGTTTAAAATTATTTTAAAATTAAGTATGAGTTGGTATAGTGACTTGGCCTTTTAAATCCCAACACTTGGGAGGCTGGGGCAGGAGGACTGCTGTGTGTCTGAGGCACTAATACTCCATAGTAAGGCCAGTCTGCACTACACGTGAGACTCTGTCTCAAATAAAAAATTCAAGTGAAACAAATTTATCTTTTATAAGTTTCTTGTAGTCTTGTCTTTCCCTAAATCCTATGAGAGGTACATTCTATGTAGCTTTCCTCTGTGCACATGTTAACATCACTACAGTGGTTTTGTTGGGTTTCACTTTTAAAGACGCAGTTGTTGATCATGCCCCATTACACAGGCTCGCCTAGGTCTACACTCTCAGGAATGCTCTTGATCCTTTCCTAACTGGTAACTACTGATACAGAAGACTTGGGAGACTTGTGCCTTTGTCATGAACTTTAAATGATGTCACCACCACCTTCATCTCTGGTAAAACTTTCCTTTTTTGCTGGAAAGTTTCTGTGTTCTGTTCTCTAGAGAATTTTTATTCCTAGATTTAAAAGCTTTCTAAGATGAACATGGTGGTGCTTGCCCAACACTCTAGAGACTTAAGGCAAGAGTTCATGAATCTGAAACTAGTCCTGGCCAGCTGGTGCAACATACATGAGCCCCATCCCCCAAGTCTAGGTAAATGTAATTAATTAGGAAGCTATTTGGGAATGCCAATTTGGGTTTGCTTTAGGATATGATTACATTTCTAGAAGATTTAAAGTTTTTTTTGGAAAAAAGCCAGTTGTGGTGGCATATGCTTGTAATCCCAGCACTTGGAGGCAAAGACAGGTAGAGTTCTGTGAGTTGAGGCCAGCCTCGCTCAACAAAACACACCAGTGGGAAGCATATAAGCTTGTCACCTCAGAAAGCCTTTCTTCGTGGGGTCAGTGGGCTATTACTTCCTGATACAGTACTTTGCCTAAGGAGATTTTCAGTGAGAGTTTGCCTGTGTGAACAAGTCAAATGTTCAATGTATTTTATCCTGAGTTTACACTTGTTTCTGAGTTTTTTTCTTTTTTTCTTCATAAAGTTATTCTTCCTAGTGAATTTGCGTGGAAAGTTACATAACTTTTTTTTCTGCACATAAAACAGCTTTGTGGGAAAAACGTAGTTCACAACCCAATTTTCCTGCCATGTTAGATGTTAATACAAAAACATGTGCTTTCAGAACACTGTGTGGTCAGCGACAGCCATGGTCTAAATATTTGAATCATGTGGAACAAATCTCCACTTTTTCTCACCTTCACAAATCCAGTAACCTCTGTGCACTGAATGCAGGTGCTCCGGGAACTGGTGTTAAAATACCGTGAGAATATCATTCATGTGCGGACAGCAGCAGACCACATGGAGGAGAAGCTGAAGGCTGAAATACTGTTCCTAAAAGAACAGATCCAAGCAGAACAGTGTTTAAAAGAAAACCTTGAAGAGACTCTACAGCTGGAAATAGAGAACTGCAAGGAGGAAATAGGTGAGAAGACAATGTCGCTTGGGGGCTGGGGGTGTAGCTTTGTTGGTATAGTCCTTGCCTGGGTACAGGACGACCAGAAGAAGTTCAAGGCTAGCCAGGACTGCAGGAGACCCTCTCTCAAAGAGCAAGCTAACAAACAGTAAATAACCCTGAGCATAACGCATGACTGTGGGTGTGGAGAGCAGGAGTATAGGAAAGAACACTCATCCTGGGTGTTCAGATGAACAGTGGCTGTGAATGCCCTCCTCCACATTCTTTCGGAGCTCTGATGCTAATGGAGCCAGATGGGCAGCATTTCCTTACAGAACTTTATTGCTAACAACATTGCTTTCTTACAGTTAGGTATGGACACTAGGTAGAAATTTAGGTTGCCACAAAGTATGCCTGTGTAGTTGACCTTTCCCTGAGCTTGGTTATAAGGTCAGTTCTCCGGGACAGTTTGAGAGAGAGCACTTTCCTCTATAGTGTATCTCTGACTTTGGGGACATTTTAAGGGGAAAAATGATGAAAATAATAAATGATTGCTAATATTTCTCCCTTTTGTCCTAGCTTCCATTTCTAGTCTAAAAGCTGAATTAGAAAGAATAAAGGTTGAAAAGGGACAGGTGAGTCACAAGTTTAAAATTAATTCTGTCAACATGCTGGTTGCTTATTAAATCCTGTGCTAGAACAAAGCAATGAAGATAGCTGAGGCATAGTTCCTGCTTTCCAGAGACTTCTGCCCGTGGGAACAGAATGGGCAGGCTGGCGTGGTCCTCTGTGGCTGATGCTCGTGGTGATGGGCACAGTATAGATGCAGAGGGACCTCAGCCTGGCGTGGTCCTCCGTGGCTGATGCTTGTGGTGATTTGTCCTGAGCTATGTCTCTTGCATTCTTCACACTAGCTCTTTAGTCGCTTTCATCTCAGCCTTCACTGCTCAGTCATTAGCTTGTAGCCCCCTCCTACTTATTATCAGCCTTCTCTGAGATAAAATGATGACCTGTTTCTCACCATAGTGTAATGCTGATAGGTGCTTTCACTGGCCTCTGTGTTCTCTAGCCTTGAACGTCCTCTTGATTGATCTTCCCTTTGTGTACATAATTGCCCAGCTGTTTCCCATTAAGAGGGAAAAAATGATATGGATGTGGGATACACATCTGTAATCCTAGCACTCAAGAAGCTGAGGATTTAAGTTTGAGGCCAGCCTGTGGTACATAGGAAGATGGCCTTTCAAAAGAAAAAACAAAACAAAACAGTTTCTCCTTAAATTATACTACTCTGCTAAGTCATTGTTTTTCCAAAGTTCTTGAAAGAGTGCTGCCCTCCACCTGACCTCCCAGCAGTCTCTCCCACAGTCAGCCTTTGTTTCCCTGTACTGGAGGTCTCTAGGGCACACTAGACCTGGAGTGTAGCTCAGGAGAAGAGCGCTTTCCTAGCACAGAAAAAGAAAATGCCAGGCTCATGTGCTGCATTGTTCCTCCCTGCCAGTTTGGGTTCAGACTTTACTTTTTACTTTTTTTGGTGGTTCTGGGAATTGAATTCATTTGTATGCTATTCATTTGTAGCTCTGTCCCCCAGTTCTGAGATGTGACTTTTCATTGGCCTGTTGTCACAGCCTGACTTGTTTCCTAAGAGACCTCTGGGCTGGAGCCGGTTCCAGTTCCTCTCTGTATTGAAGCCAGGCTGTCTCAGTCTTTTTGAAGTCTTGAGCAGTTGAGGACAAGTCCTTAGTGCAGAGGTCTCTCACAGTCCCACGCTGCTGCAGGCGGCCAGAGCTCACCGTCCTTGGGCAGGGCAGCCATTCTGTTTGTAGACCATCTCTTTACCTTGCCACCCTTTCCTTCCCCTGGGGAAATGTTAATCCATGCTGGCAGCGCAGAGAGGAAACAGGAAAAGCTCAGGTCCAAGGCCTGCCTCGGCTGCAGAGCTCAAAACCAGCCTGAACAACAACAAAAGCAAGATCCTGTTTCCAAAGGGGGTGGAGATGAGTGAGGCGTGTTTGCCTAGCCTCTGAGACCCAGGTTCAATCCCCAGTACTAAAAGTAAAGGTCAGCCATCATCTTTTCTAGAAGATACTCTCTAAATTTTCTCCCTGAATTAAATGCTGCTCCCTTTATGTTGATATGCATTAGTTATTTCCCTGTCTGTTTCTCCTGACCTCTCAGTTTCAGGCCTTAGAATTAGAATGATAGATACCTAATACGGAGGTAAAGACCAGGTTTGCAAGAACAAAAAGAATCTATACTCTGAAGCTTTAGAAGAGCATTCCAGGCACAGCCAAGAGCAAACCTGAGTACTCTGGGTTGCAGACACCTCTCAATAGTGCTGCGAGACCTTCAAAATCTCTGTGTGTTTCAGTTTTCCCTGTTGATTCCCTTTTCACAGTTGGAATCTACATTAAGAGAGAAGTCACAACAACTTGAGAGTCTCCAAGAA
Organism: Alexandromys fortis; assembly: GCF_014885135.2. Lineage (NCBI taxonomy): Eukaryota > Metazoa > Chordata > Mammalia > Rodentia > Cricetidae > Alexandromys > Alexandromys fortis. The sequence goes on along the minus strand of NW_026068017.1, from coordinate 2,999,434 downwards.
ATAAAGGTTAATTTAGAGGAACAGTTGAAGAAGGAAACTGCTGCTAAGGTAATTATGTTTATTGGTCATTTCATTTAAAAAACAAGGCTCAGGTATGGCAGCGCAGACCTTTAATCCTAGCACTAGGAAGGCAGAGGTGGGTAGATCTCTGTGAGTTCAAGGCCAATCTGTTCTACCTAGTGAGGCCCTTTCTGAAGCAAACAAAAATTACAAAAAACAAAGGGGCTAGAGAGATGGCTTAGTGGTTAAGAGCACTGGCTACTTTTGCACCGGACTAGCGTTCAGTTCTCGGCACACAGTGGTGGCTCACAACAGTTTGTAATTCCACTTCCAGATTTGATATACCTTTTTGGTGCACACATTGCGTACATACCCATATACAAACAACCACTTATATGTACAAAGTGCAATAAACACATATTGAGCCTAACTTGTGATGTGGGAGTGTCATATCAATCTGTTGATTTCATTGGTTAAGCAATAAAGAAACTGCTGGCCCTGATAGGTTAAAAGGATAGGTGGGAGAGTAAACAGGAGGAAGAGGAAGTGAGGTCAGACTCTGCTCTGCTTCCGGACAGACTCGACAGTTCTGCTGGAACAGAGACGCCATGCTCAGCTCTCCCAGGCAACTCCAACCCAGAATGGACATAGGCTAGAATCTTCCCGGTAAGCGCACCTTGGGGTGCTTACACACATCATTAGAAATGGACTAGTCCAGGTGCGAGAATTAGCCTGTAAGGGCTAGAGTTCATGGGCCAAGCAGTTCTTAAATGAACACAGTTTGTGTGCTGTTATTTCGGGCATGAGCTAGCCAAGCGGCCGGGGTGTTGGGGATGCAGCTGCTGGAAGCATTTCTCTGAGCTGGGTGTAGGCGTGCCTGCAGTTCCTGTTACTGGAGGCCAAGGCAGGAAGACTGCTAGTTCAGAGGCCTTAAAAAGGCTACCAGGTAGGCTTAAGGCCAGCTTTGGCAACTTAGTTGAAGTGTTTATTTTTTAAAAAAATAAAAATAAAAATTGAAAAGGTGTAAAAAAGGATGGAAAAGTGGAGTAGGGACTCGATATAGTCTAGTGGTAGACTGCTTGCCTAGCATGTGAGGTTCAGTCCCCAGAGATGGAAGGAGGAGGGACTGTTTGGAAAACGTTACTCCATTCCATCCCTGTATCAAATGTTAAGATTGCCTCGAAGCAGATTTCCAGATTATCTTGAGTTTGTATAGAATAAAAATGCACGTGGGTGCTTATTGCGGACATTGCCTAGACATGGTTTTAATGAGCTGTGTTGGTGGTCAGTAGATTCTTGTTTTTAGAAAAAGGCTCCCATGATTTTCAATAAGGAAGGCTGGAGGTGGCTGAGGCTGAATGGCCCATATTAATTCAGTGTTTGATCCTAGTAATTGTCAGAGGAAATTCCCTTTTAAGTCTCTGTCCATGTTACTATGACAGCTGTTGATCTTTGAATATATTTCTTATCCTGGTTTCATACCTAGAGCAAGTAACCTACCCAACTGGCACTGTTGCCCTATGGAAAGAGAGACTGGGTTGAGGAAACAGATCAGCAAGTAGAGGTGCTTACTGCCAAGCTGGAAAACTGGCGTTTGATCCTTGGGGCTCACATAGTGGGAGGAGAGAACCAGCTCTCTCCTAAGGTTGTCCTTCTGATTGTCCTCTGTGAGTGCTTCCCTAGCCACCCTACTCCACACACAAATGTAAAAGTGGTACTGGGAGTGGGGATAAAGCTCAGCTGGTAGAGCGTTTGCCTGGCACCGTAGAAAACTGGGTGTGTTGGCACAATCTGTAATCTCACAAGAAAGATAGAGGTAGGCGGATCAGAGATTGAAGCTCATTTTCAGCTACAATAGAGCAGGTTCAGGGGCTAGTTTGGGCTACAGGAGACCTTGTCTTAAATAAAGGTGGGAACCAGTGAGGCCAAGCCTGAGTTTAATCCCTGGGGCCCACATGGTGAAAAGAGAGCTGACTCCAGCAACTTGTCCTGTGACCACTTCTGTGCTGTAGCATGCACACACACACACACACACGCCCAATCAGTAGAAAAATAAAAATGTAATTAAAAAATATTAACAGGAAGGAATGTATGAGTTAGGGTGGTCAGGGTCATCACAAGGGAACTCAATTGGCTTGTTCATGGGAGCTCAGACTATGACAGTTAGGGAGCCTGCATAGAACCAGCCTAGGCCCTCTGCATATGTGATGGTCGTGTGGCTTGGTCTACTTGTGGGACTCCTAGCAGTGGGAGCGGGGCCTGTCCCTAACACTTTGGCTACCTTTGGGAACCTGGTCCTAATGCTGGGTTGCCCTGCCCAGCCTTAATGCTAGGAGAGGAGCTTAGTTCTACTTCAGTGTGATAGGCTGTGCTTTGTTGGCATCCATGGGAGGCCTGCTCCTCTGAACAGAGGTGGGGAGGGGGGCAGAGGAGAAGTGGGAAGAGTGAAAGCTGCAGTTGGGATGTAAAAAATGAAAAAAATTAATTAATAAAGATAAAAGATTACTGGTATATGGAGGCATCACTCAGGTCTCTGCTCTAGTAGTAGATATAGCTTAATGGTGCAGGGTGCTTGCCTAACAAGCTTTGGCCCTGGGTTCAATCCTTAGTATGAAAAAGAAAAAAGAACGGTTGACAAGTTCCCTGTAGTCAGTAACTAAATTTCCTAAGTAATTTTAGGAAATCTGGCTCTTTGGCATAATCTCCTCTCAAAACTTTTATTTTTTAGGCTACGGTTGAACAGCTCATGTTTGAAGAGAAGAACAAAGCTCAGAGGTTACAGACAGAATTAGATGTCAGTGAACAAGTCCAGAGAGATTTTGTAAAACTTTCTCAGACTCTTCAGGTGAGGTGTTTGGGGAACTGCCATGGCCTCTGCAGGAGGGGGCACCGGTGTAGCTGGAGATCTCTGATTGCCTCTGCCACTCCCTCGACGTCTTATCACTTAAGCACAAGCTTTTCCTTTCCCTTCTACCTTGCCAATTTCTGCCTTAAGTATAAGTGGGGTAGGTATTGGAGGGGGCACTGGAGGGGCAGGATACCAATCTGTTATATAGATTGATGAATTTTAAGAGTGTGGGGATTTTTTTCTTCCTCTTTTCTTCGAAGAGCGTAATCTGGTGAATTGATCTGCTGCATGTCGACTAGAATGGTTAAAGTAGAGGGAACATAGGTAGGCATCACTTGCTCTCATCGCCACATTGTTTCTCCAGGTGCAGTTAGAGAGGATCCGGCAAGCAGACTCCTTGGAGAGAATCCGGGCAATTCTGAATGATACCAAATTGACAGACATTAACCAGCTCCCTGAGACATGACACCCTGATAGCAGGATTGTAACCTGCATTTTGGGTTTTTAACTCATCTTTAGAATAACATTATTATTTAACTCTTAATGGAAGACGTCACAGCAAAAGGAAGACTGGAGAAATGCAGGTCTGGAGAAGGCTGCTGTGCGCAGGGACAGCCAGCAGATGTTTCAGAGGGAACACTAACAGGACACCGGACTCGATTCCAACAGGTGTGGGATCAGATTGGTGCCAGAAAAGTGCTGTTTCCTTGCCTGCTTTCTCCAACGTGGATTCCGGAACACATTTCCTGACATGAAAGCAACTTCCCCATAGTGTTTGGAATTACGTTTTCAGTTCATACAAACTGGGAGAGAAGGTTTTTTCTTTTCTGTTTTCTAGGGCTCATCAGTAGCAGTGTTCAGCTAGCAGAGAGGTGTAGTGTGCTGTATGAGTATTTTATATTAAAATATGAAGTGTGAGAGCAGGCCATTGGCTATTGACTGTATTTCCCTCACTCAGTGCATATTTTTTCTTTCTACCATTTTATCTTCATTGGAGGACCTTAAATGCTACTGAAACTTGCCTGAGAATTATAGGACCATGGCAAACAAAGAATTCAACAAAATTAGGAGAATCTGAATACTTGGCTGAGGCAATATATATATTGGAAGTTGAATTTAAAGGAAAAAAGCACAAGAAACCTTGGATGCACTTTCTCTGTACACCGGGATGAACTTCCTTGGCCCACAGGTACCATGGCAAAGGAGAACTGGCACCACCTACCTTTTCCAAGTGTTTTAGTTACTGGATCAGTGGAAAAAATATTAATAAAACAAGCTATGTCTGACATCTAGTACACATGTATAAATCTGCTTATTTTCAGCCTGCCTTAGGGGCGTACAAGTGTCACATTTAAAACGGTGATGGCTTACAGATCATTGTATGTTTGTTTTACAGTTTAGACCTGTGGTGTAAGTGAGCATGCTTACAGTGAAGCTGAGGAAACTTTAGTTTAGTATCTACTTCATTCTTGGAGTTGAAATTTCTTTCCTGTGTGGAGAAGCAAAGCACCCTGTGGAACAGGTTAATCCCAAACAGCTGTAAAGTGGTGCAGAACTCAGAAGGGTGCTTGTGTGCTACTCCCCAGCTGTAGGCTATATGAGAACACCGGTGGACAGTTAGCTATGCTATGTAACTCATGTGGTTCCTAAGTCACAATGCTTTCAAGGAATGTTTGTGACTTACAGACGTATCCAAAAGAACTAGAATTTTCACACTTGTCTGCCATCAATTCATAGTATAAATGGACTTTGTAGTAACGAGTCATTATGAATTTGCCCTCAAGGTCTTTGCTATTTTCTTTCGTAAGTCTTGTGTTCACGATAAAGAATTTAAAAGTAAATACAAATTGCGGGAATAGTGCTACAGGCTTGCCAATGCATGGAAACATTAATTAATTGGCTTGAAGTCCCCTTGTATACAGTACTACTTGGTTTAAAGAAACAATATCCTCACTGAGTTAAAGGGATTTTATTAATTATAATATGATTACATTAGATTTAGGACTAGTCCTTCAGCTCCAAGCTAATTTGTTTTGGATCACTGTTGGCCACAGTGATGGGAAATTCATAATCATTCTCAACTGTCACTCCCCATGAGCTGTTCTGCTGAGACCAAGCACTTTTTTTTTAGACAGGGTTTCTCTGTCCTGGAACTAGCTCTTGTAGACCAGGCTGGCCTTGAAGACACAGAGATCCACCTGCCACTGCCTCCCAAGGGCTGGGATTAAAGGCGTGCCACTACTGCCCGGGTTGAGACCAAGCACTTTACAGACAACTTTTCTCCAGAAGCTGGGGATTGAGCAATAAAGAATCACCATTAGGGGATGTTTCTAGTCTGTACTTGGGACAGATGCAAACTGCTGGGATCCATTCAATGAGAAACACATCCTAGAGGAACAGAAACGGAAATGCTAAGTTTTTAACAGCATGTGGTATGAAATAAACTGCTGCTACACCACCAGGTAGGAAAGAGTCCTTTGAACTTCAATGTTCTGCATAAATGAGATCTGCTTTAGAAGGTGGAATTCACCAGGAGAGGAAAAATCTGGTTCCAGTGCTTCACTCCATCTGTGTAGACCTTTCTCTTGCATGTCTAACCTGGCTTACCTTTACCTGTAACATACCTTACCATGCACCTTCTAATTGGCAGGTTTGAAAAGAGGATCTAAATGTATATGGCAGAACACATTTTTCTTTTCCTTTAAGGTGCTAGAACTTGCACCAGAACTCACTGAGTAGACATAGCCATAGCCAAACTGAGCTCTGAAAGGCAACGGTGCCTGTGAGGAAATGAGCCAGCAGAGGACTCTGCAACTGTTAGCAACTGTATGTAGATCTTCACCTCTGCTCTGCACAGACTGCAGGTGTCTCTGTGTGTTAACTGTACCGAAGGCATGTCCTTAAGAGAGTGTTCAAATTAAAAGAGCTGCTACTGAGTAGACTGTGTGGCCTATTCCTTTGCATCCCAGTTTTGGTTCTGCTACTTAAGATGCCGCTCTTACTCTTCAGCTACAGACCTGGCAGCATGCAGCGGAAGCTCTGTCCCAGAATTTTGAAAAATAAATTAGAGACATTAATTATAAAGCAAAGTCAAATTTTGAATAAAAATTTATTCAAATTATACAGAACAAAAGGAATAACAAGAATAATCACACCAAAGTTTATCCAAAATGCTTCTTTATAAATTAGAGTGCTACCTGTTTGTTTTACAGCATCAGCTTGTGAGCCTTCAGTTGTGTTAACTTCAGGTGGTGTTAGAAGTTGACATGATTTCGGATATCATTGATTTGCTTCACCATTTCCCTGATGTGTTCACCCCTGCAAAATCATCAAATGACTCACTTCAAAAAAATGGACGAGCCATTAGTACTGAGTTATAAGATTTTTTTTCCGCCCCCCAACTCTGAGACAGGTTTCTCTCTGTAAGTCTTGGCTGTCCTGGAACTCTGTACACCAGGCTGGCCTCGAACTCTGTCTGTCTCTGCCTCTTGAGTACTAGGATTAAATTTGTGTGCCACCATGCCCAGGAGTCTAAGGATTTAAACTCTCAACATTGCAATAGACTTAAGAATGGCTTTATTAATTAATTATCTGAATAGCTTAAGAAGGTTTCAGGTAGACAGCAGTGGCTTTTTGTGTGGTGTTGGGGATTGAACCCAAGGCATTTCACATTAGATAGATGCTCTACCACTGAGCACAGCCCCAGGAACACTGCTAACCAATCCATGGGGTGTACTCTTGATCACACAACAAAATTATATAGGAGAGCTGCTGTTTTTCATCCCACCATATTCATTTAAGCCTCTGTCTATCATGCCCCTATTCTACAGGCAAATCCCAGACTCAGGATTCTTATCCAGACAGACAGGCAGCTTTTAGTATATTGCCAAGGAAAAATGTCTCAACAGTAGCTGACTGGAAAACATCAACTTACTCTTCCTTCAGGATGGACTGAATGCACTTCCGCTGGTAGGCACTGAGAGTAATGGTGGGTCTCTGAGGACTCAGCACTTTTTCCATCTTCCGCTGTTGATAGTCTTTTTTCATAGTAACCTTAAGTATCAAACAGAACACAGGTATTTTGACTATGGTTTGCCACACACCTTTACAGTATCTAATTTTTCACATTTTACAGAAATCCATTGGCTACCCTGCACCCATTCTCACCTGTTTGATGGCATTGCCTAGATGTCGTAGTTGGTCAGGTATCAGCTGTAACTCCTTCTTCATGTCTCTCTCACTGTCAGAGAGAACCGGGAGCTGAGTATGAAAACTGTGGAGCACTTTCTTCATCCTTAAGGAAAAGAAGAACATGTAGGTTAAGACTGCGAATTATAACAGAAACACAGAGTTTGTAATTCAAGAATTCAGTGTCTGAGGAGACACATCCCAGAGGAGTTAGGGGACAGTAAGTCTTTCCTGGTACTTCAAAGGGTTAGAGTTCTACTCTATTCTACTCTATAGGTGTGTGAACATTGGCAGTCCTGAGCAAGGAGGGAACTGGATGCTTCATGGTCCACTGACCTGTTCATGATATCTTCTTGTTTTTCTTTGGCTTCCTCATACTTGTCAGCTAAGCGCTCTGCCATTTCCCGCAGACTCTTCCTGGAGGAATGAAGAACTCTTGCAGTCATATGATGTGACACAGCATCTGGAGGGAGATGCAGTTCACTACTCCCCACTGTTTTCTCCTTTGGTTCTGACACCTACCTCTCCTCTCGACAGTAGTTGAGATCTTCTAGTTGTTTCCTCTTTTGGTCACATAATAATTTGACCCTTCATAAAGAAGTAGTAGTAAAGGTCAAAGGAAAGCCAGGCTTCCACAGGTGATCACAATAAGCCAACCCCTAGCAAGGACTAGTGGTGTTCAACACAGGACACTACCTCCGCTGAATTTCTTCCTTGGCCAGGTCTTGCTTGAGAATGTACTGTTCTCGGAACACTTGGGTGGCTCTGCTGATAAGCTGAAGACACTCCTCGGGAGGGGGAGCCAAATCCTTTTCAGATGATCTTTAGAACAGTTTCTGTCATTATTCTCGTTCGCCAGGTAAAATAACCAAACAGACAAATCCTAGCTACCTTTTTTTTGGGGGTGGGGGGATTTGTTTTGTTTTCTGAGACAGAGTTTCTCTTAGAGACCAGGTTGGCCTCACAGATCCGCCTGCCTCTCGAGTGCTGAGATTAAGGCACACACCATCACACTGGCAAGTCCTAGCCATCTCATCACCTTTGTTTAGCACTTTTTCAGGTGCCACTTCTGACTAGCTGATGGGATGTGCCATGTCCCCTTCCATGAACCACAGTTAGGACAGAAAGATCCGAAAGCAAGGATGAACACTTGGTAGCAAGCACAAAGCCCCATTTTAAAGAAAAAGCCCATTCTTAAAACTCATATGGCCCAAATCTCATACTTGAGAAATGCGGGGTTGGCAGCACTACGTTGCAAGATGCTTTTAATATGCTTCTCAAAGGAGTCTGGGGTTTCAGCCAGGATGCGCAGGGGAGACTCTGCCACTTCAGCATCTTCTCGGGTACACAGCAGGGGAGGAGATGCTGGGTGGACTGTACTTCTGCAAAACAAACAAGTCAAGTCCACTGTGTAACTACTTGTTGCATTACAGGATGTCATCAGCCATACTTAGCCTAAATCCGAGGACATGAGGACCTAAAGTACTACTTTTGTAAAACTACAAGAATGTGTGTTCTATCCTGAAAGGTCATCTCAGGAAGTTCCTATCTTGCCATTTGAGCATTTTGGACTCTTTAAAAATTCTTTTTGAGCTGGGTGGTGGTGGCGCACGCCTTTAATCCCAGCACTCGGAGGCAGAGGCAGGCGGATCTCTGAGTTCGAGGCCAGCCTGGTCTATAAGAGCTAGTTCCAGGACAGGCACCAGAGCTACAGAGAAACCTTGTCTCGAAAAAACAAAACAAAAAATTTTTTTGAAAAGATCAAGGCAAAACAAACAAACAAAAAAATTTCATAGCCCCTTTCTTGCAAAGAACTCAAGACAGCACCTTAACACTAACTACTCCTTTTTGGGGCATAGTTTAGGTTGATAAATGGTCTGAGGCCAGATGACTGTTGTGTACTATATTTGCTTCTATATAACTATTTCTAAAAATTACAATCAAGGGCAAGTATTTCCAAAGGCAATTTCTGGGAAAGCTCCAAGGATTGTGAACTTCGGCAGTATGCATCATACTTTGAAGGCAACAATTCAAAGTATTTGGAAGAGCTTTGTAAGTAAGAGTGTTAATATACAGACAACTTGTGTTTTGGACAGTTGGCAGAAATATGATTAAAAGGTATCCAGCTAATGAAGCCTTTTCTCCCCCTCTTTGAGACTTATTTTTTATTGTCCAAATAGTGCAACTAGGCTTTATTTAAAACACTAACGGTGCTGGGTGGTGGTGTCACACACCTTTAACTCCAGCACTCAAGAAGCTGAGGCCTACAGAGTCAGTTCCAGGATAGCCAGGGGTACATCAAAAAACCCTTGTCTCAAAAACACAAAACAAAAAATAAATACATCACATGGGTTCTGGGGATTGAACTCAGGTTTGTCAGGGTCAGTGTTGAGCACTCTTACCTACTGAGGCATCTCACTGGCTTACTGGCAAACATTTTTCTAGTGCCTGTTTCTTTAAAGTTGCTAGAATTTTAGTATTTTTTTAATAAAGCAACATAAAATTTATACCTGTATTATTTTTTTCCTTGTCAAACAATGTAACTGGTCAATCTTTAAAGAGTATGCAAGGATAGAAACTAATTGCAGGCATTTTACACTCAGTATTTAGAAGCACCTACTCTAAATGGACACACCAAGAGACTGGAGATGGAGAGTCTCACATTTGATACCCCATTGATTTAGTTCTCATGTCTATTTCTGCATTTATAAAACTTGCCTCCCAAGGCCTCCCAAGGCCAAGTTGGAAAAAGGAAAATGGTGATTACAACTTAATACATGAACTTAGCTTTATACTCTTCTCCCAGAGTTGCATATTTTGATGTCCCTCTGAGGCTGGCACAAAGAGAGATAAACTAAGTGCAGAATTTGGGACCAAACAGACCTCCACCTGCATCACCTGTTGTGAGCAACCTGTGAGGCGCATATCTATGCCTTCTTTTATTACATGGAAATCAGTATGTTCCTTAGGGGGCTTCTCTGATGTGTCCAGAGGGCATGCAGGAGAACACCTTACATCTGGACCTGACATGAACCATCATTAAATCCAATCACAACATGTAGTCCTCTCTGCAATTAGGAGCAATCTCTAGCTGGGTGGAGGGAATCAGGCTTGTTGTAACCCCAGATGAGGTGGGAACTGCTTAAGGCCAATATGACTATAGACTGAGACCCTATCTTACAAACAAAAGCTCTGATTCTTAGTTATGAGATGGCAAAACAAGACACCACCATGCCTAAAATGATACCTTTCAGAGACAGCTATGAAAACAGAAACATCCACTCAGTTCAGAAGCCAAATCATACACCATATAGACAGCCTCAAGCCAGCTACTGAGGGCATTTCCCCAGCTTTGATTTGCAGAATTAAAGAGTTGTGGGATAACATAGAATGAGACATACAATAAAGGCCTTATGAGACATTCATAGGTACTGGTGATGCAGATCATTGTGGGTCCCAGGATGTCTGGGACGATCCAGAATCCTCGAATTGGAGCTGGCTGCCTGGAGAGAGACAATCACAAGTTACAAAGCAGCAAATGCACCAGAACCAATAGCAACTACATGCCTATAGCTTTCACAGCTTTTGGGGGCCTGTGACATCCTGATGTCAATGTAGTAACAGTCACACACATTGTGATTTGGAAACATACCATGATCAGTTTAATCCAAGCTCCCACTTAATCTGTAAGCTAGTTACCAATTACCCAGAGATACAGAGCTTCTGTGTCTTTCTCCCCGCTTAAGGTCTACCTATCTTGGTGAACCTAGTATATCTAGTGCTTACAAACTGCTCAGAAACCTAAATGAACAGGACTCTGGGATTTCACGTTACACACCCAGTGACCCCACACTGCCAAGGACCTCATCATTTCATTTAGTTGTACAGCATTGTTTCCTTTCGATTTTCTTCCACCAGAGGTGGGGGGAAATCCACGGTTCTCAAGTGGGAACTGTTGTCCCCACCAAAAAGCTTTACTACTGGTCTGCATGTCCGTTCTTTCTGTCTGACCATACATCTGCACCTTATTGTCAGTGCCACCTCCTGTCACACCTGGTGTGCCACCAACTGTATAGTTTCAAAGTGTCTATCATGCATCTCCTCTCAGCTTATAGACAAGCTCCTGTTTTGTTTCATTTTGTCCATTTAAAACATTCCCCACTGTGGCTTTATGGGAAGCTTCATTGCACCCCAGTCTGGCTCCCCTTAATCTGTCCTTTATTTTGTAAGTAACAGCAATCTTATATGAGTGTGTAGTGTATACACAAGTGCCTGTTCACACACCTGTGTGTAGGCATAGCTTCATTCTAGTCCCTTGAGCCAGGGTTTCTCTGAGTGAGGCTAGCAACCAGCAAGTCCTAGCTATCCTCCTGGTTCTGTTCCTACAATGGAGCTGGGTATATAGAAGCACATGACCATATCTGCTTAGAGGTTTGAACTCAGATCTTCAAGCTTGTTAAGCAAGTGCTGTTACCCACAGATCCAGCTCCCCATCCATTTTTCTTTTTAAAATAAACTTTATTATATATCTTAAAAAAATCACCACCAAACAAACTTTACAAATGAACATCACACTAATATTAATAAAACTTATACATCTCAGTGAACTATACAATTAATCAGTATGTAACCAATATTCAAAGATGTGCATTCAGACCATGTAACCAGTACTGGGCCAATAATTAAAAGGCAAAACTGAGGTTATAGCTCAGCGACAGAATGCTTGCCTAGCATGCACAGGGCCCTAGGTTCAATGTATAGCACATGCAAGAAAAAAAGGAAGGGGAGGAGGCAGCAGCAGCCATAGAATCCTGCATGTCTGTCCCTGACCACAGTCATCCTTATTCATAGGTAATCACTAGTCCCATTTTTACACTGCCATGTCTTTGCCTTGCCTTCATTTTAAACAATTATTTATTTTACGTGTATGTATATACCGAGTATGTGTCTAGTGCTGGCAAAGGCCAGAAGAAGGCATCGTATTTCCAGTGTCTTGAGTTACAGTGGCTGTGAGCTGCCACGTGGGTGCTGGGAATTGAACCTGGGTCTTCTGTAATGGCAGCCAGTCAGTGCTGTTAACTGCAGAGCCATCTCTCTAGCCGAGTAAAACTATAATATACAGTTCCCTGCTCACTTTTCAACCTCTTGTCATTCCTCAATCCCTCCAGTACATTGCCAAGTCAGTGCTTATACAATGCTACTGTGTGCTCTTGACATAGCTTCTCCTTGGTATTCTTCATACCTTTACTCTGGGTTCCCTCCATTCTCTGAACCCCTCTCTCAAATTTCCTTCCTGGGCTTCCTGGGCTTCCTGGGCTTCGCTTTTCCACTCACTGCTCACAATCATGTGTTGCTTACCTCCCTCGAGTTTCCTTTTCTGACTCCAGACCTTCTGGGCAAGATTCAGAACAACACTTCCAATGCTGACACTTTCACTACTCCAGAGCATTCCAAACTTCAGACCCATACACACAATTGCCTGTTAGGCTCTTCTACTTAAGGTGCTCTAGAAGGGACATCACCATCTCCCCAAATCTGTTCTTCTACATGCTGGTTTTCCCAAAGGGTACCACATCTACTCATTTACCCAGACAAGAAACCTGGGATCCATTCTACGCACCTCTCTTTACTCATCAACCATTTACTGAATGTCTACTAGGTACTCTTACATAGAGTAATCAGGCACAAAGCCAACAGAAAATTATAAAAGACAGAGCTGTAGTCATATCGCATGGCATACATATACACCACACACACACACACAGGGAGGGAGAGAAAGGGAGAGAGAAAGAGAGAGATTGAGATTGAGATTACAAAGACAACAGAAGAACCCTGAGTTAGAGTGGGGAATTAAGGGAAGCATCTTTAAAGAAGTGATATAAGATGAGAAAATAAACATTAGCTAAGAGAAGCTAAGGAACAGGGTGACTCTAGAGCAGGAGAAAGCTTTGGATAACCATGATAGCCTTACAAGAGAAGCTAGAATTAAAACAATTATTTGCTGGGTGCACAGAGAAAGAAGGTCCTTACCTACATGGCAATGGCTTTGTACAGAGAATGTGTTCTACAAAGCATTTCTGTTCTGCAGCAAGTTCCTGCAAACTATCCTTATCTTCTTCATCTACAAAAGAATGTATTAGAGAAATCAACTGGTGCTCAGACAGAACTCCAAATTAAAATGCTGTCATTTGTTAAATGCAATGAATTTTTTGTTTCAAGCCACTGCTTCTCACAGAGGGTACCTTTCTCAAACAGACCCTAGCTGAGGAGTTACTGAGAGCTGCTGGCTGCTGGAAGGAGATGAAGAAATTTTCATAGGCTGTGGTGAGCTTGTCCTACTATCTGGTCCCATACTCACGAGAAAGTACGCAACACTATTTGCACTTAGGTTATTTAAAAAAAAAAAAAAAAGAAAGAAAGAAAAGGACATGAAGTTGGGAGAGGAGTTGGGGCTTGAAGAGTGGATCTGAGAGGAGGTAGGGGAAGGTGTGTGTGTATGTGTGTGTGTGTGAATATAATCAAGACACTATGCATATATGAAATCCTAAAAAATAAAAATACTTCAGAAGAACACTATATGGCTTTCCCCTTGTATCCCATGTTATCACATGACAGTGCTGGATGCTGAAGAAAGCCCATTTCTGCAGTAAATACCACTCAACCTTTTTGTATCTATATTTGTCAGATATTTTTGCCTCTAGTTTGTATATTTTGCTTTATTTTGGTATCACAGATTGAGATAAGAGGTGCTGTTTCTCTGGGAGCTCATGAAGAATCAATATTTTAAATTGTCTTGGGCAAGTAGTTTCCCTCCCCATTTTCTGCTCCAGTCAGTCCTGAAGTCCATCCATTTCATCTAGGTCTTCTAATGGCTATGTTCAGTTTTCCCTTAAAATTTTAAGTTTCTGTAAACCTAACAGTACTCTACCTTTGCTTTCTGTTTTGTATCGTAATTTTAGTTTCGCTGTTCTAGTATCTGGTCTGTTGACTCAAGGGTTTATCAGTTCTGATGATGTTCCTTCCATGGAATGTTTGGTTTCACTGATTCTATTTTTATTTTTTCTTCTCCAAAGTAACTTTTGTCAGAAATATACTGTGAAATACACAGCATTAGTAAACTTACCTGATCCTAGAAACTTGTGAAGTTTATGAATCCAAGTCAGCCCAACACTGTGCACACCAGCTTCGTGGGTACAGTGGTATCTCGAAGGACACTTGGGATCTGCACGTGAAATCATCAAAAATACAAAGGTAGCCACTGGAAAACTGGAAGAATTTACCCCAGTAGCCTACAAACACATGGTGATATAACTGACTGTCTACAGGATTTTCATGGTTGTATATACTATTGTCAGGGACTTGAAACTTTTTAATCTGAATTTCATTTTCAATTTGATAAGTATTAAAAAACAACAGACACAATCTAAATGTTATTTCCTGTTCATACTTCCTTTGAGGTAGTATCAAATTATGAAGCCCTGGCTGGCCTGACTCAGTATGTAGACCAGGCTGGCCTCAAATCCACAGATCTACCTTTCTATCTGTGCCAGGATTAAAGTTGAGTACCACCATCCCTGGCCCCAAATTATTAGTTTTCTAAAATTACTTCCCATTAAGTAAACCATTCATCCATTTTACATTTACTGAAAATTGTTCAAAGTAGGGTGGTTGAGAATGAAACTCTACACATACTGTCTTAAGCTCCAACAGCTCAGGACGCAGCAGAAAGATGGCTGTTTTCTAAGACGGGCTAGAGAAGTGGCTCAAAGATCAAAAGCACCAGCTGCTCTTCCACCTCATTCAACTCCCAGCGCTCACACAGTGGCTCACAACCTTATGGAACACCAGTTCTAAGGGATCAACACCCTCTTTTGGTCTCCACGAATGTGGCACGCAAACATACATGCAGGCAACAAAACACCCATACACATAAAATGGCCCAATCTAATTAAAAAAAAAAAAAAGGTTTTCTAAAAGATTAAAATGGAGTAGAAAAATGGGTTATCAGTTGAGAGTATGTATTGTTCTCCCAGAGGTTCCCAGCATTCACACCGTGTAGCTCATAATCCCTTTTAACTGCAGTTCTAAGGAGGGCTAATTTACCTCTTCCTGCACATGTATATGCATACATACACATGCCTTTAAAAAACATTAAAATAAAATACAGAAATAATATATATAATAAAGTTGATAAGATAGAGACAATAATTCATAACCACTTAAGTTAAAGTTTTCTATTAATAGTCCCACTTTTAAAATTTTGATTTTATAGTTAATGTTGTAAAGTTGATGTCATGTTCTCATCTGGTTTATGTATGAGTTCTGATAACTTACAAAAACAGTATGCTACTCTAAAAACTTTCAAAGGTGTTGGGTCTAGTGGTACATGCCTGTAATCCCAGCCCCTAGAATGCTGAGGTAGGAGGATCCCAAGTATGAAGCCAAGTGTTCAAATACAGAGCAAAAGGCTGAATGTGGCAGTTCATGAGGAAGCCTAGACGCAGGCCGGCAGGAATATGAGTTGCATACTAGCCTGGGCTACACAGTGAGTTCTAGGCCAGCCTGGGTTACAAAAGTCCTTGTGTCAGCCAAGCCAAACCTTGTCTAACAAATCATCCCTCTGTCTGAACAATAAAATTGAAAAGTTTTATTTGTATAAATTTAAGACTTATCAAATCAGCTCACCTAATCTACCATTGTTTAAAAATATATTTTTTTAAATCGTTTGGGATGTTAAAAGTCTAGAAGGAAAAAACTAATACTGATATATAACAGAAAAGTTATTTTTGAAAAAGGCCAACATTTAAGCCATTTTACTTTTTAAACCTTAAGTGTTAGTTCAGTGACTGTAATATGTTTTAAGCACAAATAAGAATAAGTCAGAAATGTGTTTCACAAGAGAATATTACTTTCATTACAAAAACCAAGAAAAAAAATGCTTGTAATGAAGACTTCCAAAGACATGCTGTGATGGCTATTCTTGGTTGTCAATTTAACTACACCTGGAATTACCTAAAGTGAGGCAGCTGGATTCACTTGTGAGGGATTTTTCTTAATGGGATTATTTGAAGTGGAAAATCCACCTTAAACCTTAAATGGGCCACACCTTCCGTGGCAGCCCACGTAAAGGGCAAGGAAGAAAGCTTTTACTCTGCCTGCTTGCCAACACTCTTGTTTTCACTGACATTGGAGCCATTTCTTTGGAACAAACACTGAAGACCAGCTGAGACATCCAGTCTCATGGACTGAACAACTACTGGGTTTTGAACTTTCCAATGGGATACAGTCATTGCTGGACTACTGGACCACAGCCTGTAAGCCAATCTAATAAATCCTCTTTATGTATAAAGTGCCATGCCTGTCTGTTTCCTGCCAGACCTTAACAGACTAACCCTGCAGAACTGTGAGCATGCCCACAATTAAATGCTTCCTTTTACAGGAGTTGACTTGGTCATGGTGGCTACAACAGTAACTAAGTCACATGTATCTTTATAAGGAAACAAAATACATCACTTACTTCACTCTGTGTTCATCTATCAAGTTCATATACTTAATGTTTATGTTGCTCAAAACACTAACTAGACTTGCTTAGTGAATTTTCTTTGCAGGCTTATTTTATAAGGAATACTGTTTTGAACTCACTATATAATGAGATGGCCTTGACCTCTTAAGTCAGGCTTCTGAATTAAGTACTGAGATTATAGGTAGTTACCATTATGCAGGTTTCATAGTCAACTTTTGTTAGGATCATGAAAAAGCCATCATTAAACATCTGAGTGGCACCAATGGGGTGGCTCAATGAGTAAATTGCCCACCACAAGCCTGATCCCCAGAATCCATGTAAAATTGAAAGAATCATCCAGAAAGCTGTCCTCTAATACGACACATACAGACATACAAATACCATACACACAAAAATAAATATCTGAGTGGAGCCTGATGAGTATGTTCAAACTTAAATCTGCCTTGGCAAGAATGTGCTGTGTAGTAACTGAAAGTCAAAAAGAATCCACAGTGATAACATTCCAAAAGCTGAGCTCACACAAATAAACTACATTGCAGTCATTGCTAAGTTAGTATACAATGGGATAAAAGAGCAGCACTTAGTGAATCCCTTACCTCTGTGCAGTTTAATTGGACAGGAAAAGTCAGTAGCAAAGGGATCATCCTCTGAAGATGCCAGTTTCAAGGCAAGCTCTAATTCAACACACTCAAACACATACAGAGAAGGGATGAGGTCAACCCTGGGATCCCAGGACTTTTCTGACTGTTAACAACACAAAGCGGGGGGGAAAAAAGGACTGAAATTTCAACCTCTCATATGAATTTGAAAACGTACACAAATACAGAAGCAAAAAAGCTGGGTCACTTAGCCTTTTCAAATGTTTAATTTTATCTTTCACGCCAATTATTAAACATCCATCTCCCCTAATATCCTTAAATAAAATAACAAAAACAAAAGCCTGGGTTAAAGCCAGCCCAGTAATACAAAGGTCTTTATCTCTGTTACTAAAGACTAGAATATAGAGGTCAAGCTTAGTCAGGCACATGCCTTTAATCTCAGCACTCAGGAGGCAGAGGCAGACTGGGTTCTGTGAGTTCCAGGCCAGCCTGGTTTACATAGAAAGTTCCAAGTGGTACACACAGAGAGAGACTCTGTCTCAAAAAACCTAAAATAACAACAAAAAGAATATAGAGACCAGAATCACCATTAACAGTGGTGTTAATAAATTCATAGGAAACTGGGTACACACCTGTAATCTAGCTAGCTGGGAAAGTTAAAGCAGGAGGATTTTGAGACAGAGACCACCTTGGCTTATATAATAATAAGTTCAAGGCCAGGGTTAGCCACATTTGTCTAAAAATCAAAGAATAGGGCTTAGAGAGTGTCTCAGAAGTTAAGTGCACTGGCTGCTCTTACAGACAACCCAAGTTCAGTTCCTAGCACCCAAATGACACCTAACAACCACTTGCAACTTCAGTTCCAGCAGATAGATGGTTTTTTCTGAATATGTCTTTTTAAATGTAGATTTAAAAAATCAAATAATAAACTTAAAAACAAGCATGGTCCAAGTTTTTAGTTCATTATGTATTTGAATGTTTTACCTGTAAGTATGTCTGTGCACCACTTGCATACCTGATGCTCACAGAGGCCAGAAGAGGGCATTGGATCCCCTGGGACTGGAGCTAACAAATAGTTATGAGCCACCATGTGGGTGTTACAAATTGAACCTCAATGTTCTTGAAGAGCAGCAGTGCTCATAACCACTGAGCCATCTTTCCAGCTACAAGAGCAGACTTCTGTTTGGAGGGTTCAATTTACTGGGGCAGGGCATGAAATCCTTAATACACAAATCAGAAACAAATACAGTTTCATTAACTAGTATGTTGGGCAATCTTCTAACTTCTTTCCACTTGAACGTTTTGGGGGGGAGGGAGAAGAGAGGGGGTTTCAAGACAGGGTTTCTCTGGCTGTCCTAGAATTCACTCTAGACCAGGCTGGCCTCAAACTCAGAGATCAGCCTGTCTCTGACTCCGATCAGAGTGCTAGGATTAAAGGCATCATGCATTACCACTACCCAGCTCAACTTGGACTCTTTTAATTATTTTTCAACTGTTCTTATATGAAATATATAATTTCCAAAATACCAGAAGTGCCATATGTAAGTCAGAATTCCTTATACTAAGTATTCAAATTGGCCCATAAAATACACCTGCTATTAAAGATATGAAATACAGCCAATACTAGCCTGGCACTTACCGTTTGATCGTCTTCTTCTTCCCCTTCTAGTACAACACAGTGATACAGCATTCCTGATTCAGTCGCAATTACTAAGATATTGGGAACACAGGGCAAACAGAGTACAGCACAGGCATCGTAACCGTAGTTATCTTCAGCTGCAGGATGCATAGGCAATGGTCCCAACAGCTTCCCAATATTCCCAGGGCTAAAGGAAGAATAAAAATGTTATCAAGAAAATTTTGACAGAATTTTTGTCTTCCTTCAGCTACTGTAACTTCAAATAAAGGTCTTTATTTTTCATTTTTCCACTCACATCCCAATAATGATTCTTGATCTGAGATAATCTTCCCTTGAAAAGAAAGCAATGCCTGAAGAGATTCCAGACTTGTTTGGTTTAGTTTCTTCCTTCCTTCCAGACAAAGTCCTATGTAATCTAGGTTGCCTTTAATTCTTGAGCCTCCCGCTGTAGCTTCTAGAGCTAGGAAAATGCCTTTGAAGAAGACACTGTAGACTGCCATACTGTGAGGTTTGGGGGCATGACTGGCTTCTATTGGTGGTGATAAGATCAGAGGTTCCTTCCTCAGTAATCTCTACCACCACCACCAGAAAACACACAAGAGACAAAGGGCTGGATAGGTGGTTCAGTGGTTAATAGCACTGGCTACATCTGCAGAGGACCTAGGCTTGATTCCCAGCACCCACATGGTGGCTGATGAATGTCTGTATCTCTAGTTGTAGTGAATGTGATGCCCACTTCTGGCCTTTGCATGCATACGGTACACAGAGACATATGTAGGCAAAACACTCATACACATCAAATTAAAAAAAAAAGACAGGGTCCCATTACACAGCCCAGTCTAGCCACAAACTCAGAACCATGTCAGCCTTCATGTGCTAAAATTATTGGTATGTATCACCACATCTAGCCTGGTTTCTATTCTTACCACTCCCAACAACAAAAAAGGCAAAATTCACATTAAAAAAAAAAGCATGCTAAAAAAAAAATCAGGGTGTATCAGATAGAAACTTATGCTGCCCCAGGCCTTTCCTGTCCATCTACTCTGCTCAGAAATCACCGTATTCCAGAACAGACCTCACCACGTTCATTACCTAGGACTGTAACTCAATCGATTTCACATAGAAGATAATGCTAGCGTTAGTATCTGTTGTTTTACCTGAATGCAATGCTCCAGATGGAGATGTCGAATCACCGAGCCCTGACTAGCACCTGTACTTATTAATGTACTCTAGTCTGGGATGTCCATGTGACTAAAATGGTCTTACCCTTCCTGATGCTTCATTTAATCCTGCTTGACATCAGTCCTCTGCAGAAATTCCCTCAACTCCTGCAGTCAAAATAGTGTCTCCTTCGAGTACTTACTGTGTCCCAGTACTAGGAAATGAGTCCTTATATGTTCATGTATACATATGCCTTTTCTCTACAATATCAATGCAAGATATCAGATTTCATCTAATTATACCCATTCTACCTTGTTTACTAAGAGAAACAATGCTTTTCTAGTTAACCAGGCTTTGTGAACCAAATTTAGTATTTTTTAAACTATACAAATTCCCTAAATAAAGAAGAAAGAGGACAATCAGATAATCTGTACCATTTCTCATCTACACCTGAGACACAGAAATGTGAATCTCAAGTTTAGCAATGATGATGTGGTGCAGTGGTTACTGCATTAGCTTACTTGTGTAACAAACTGACATAGTTAAGGAAGGTCTCCCCATTCTCGTATAAGATGTACAGTGGATATGCTACTATTTCTTCTTTGCCTTTTTGTCCAAATATATTCTTCGACACTGTTGCCAGTGGCCCAAAGTCAAATGCAACTGCAGTCTCTCCTAGAGATGCTGTATATGCCCGTCTACAAAGAGATTTGAGAAAGTTTGTTGAAAACAAAATTATTATGAAGAGTAAACAAATTCTCATAAAAACTAGTGAAAAAACTTCAGTTTCAAATAGTTTAAATACAAAAACAACACATATAGAAATACAAAAAGAAATGGAATCCATGAAAACCAGGTGAACACAAATTTATTTATTCCACAAACATTTGCCACTTACTATGTGCCATACACTGTTCTAGGTCCATAAAATACACCAGCAAATTAAAGAAAGACTTTGCTCTCTAGTGAGAGAGAAAAAATAAACAACACATTCAGGAAAAGTTTTTTTTTTGTTGTTACTTCTGGTTTTATTAAGACAGGGTCACACACTATAACCCAAGCTGGCCTTGAACTGGAACAATCCTTCTGCCTTAGCCTTCTGAGTGCTGAGATTAAAGGTGTATGCCATTTTTTTCTTGAGAGTAGTGTTATAAAGAAAAATGAGGGTCAAAAAGTGTTTGTAGGCCGGGCGGTGGTGGCGCACGCCTTTAATCCCAGCACTCGGGAGGCAGAGGCAGGCGGATCTCTGTGAGTTCGAGGCCAGCCTGGTCTACAAAGAGCTAGTTCCTGGACAGGAACCAAAAGCTACGGAGAAACCCTGTCTTGAAAAACAAAAATCCTAAGAAAAACTGTGTTCCAGTCAATTTTTTTTATTATTCATGTAATGTCGTCACAGAAATAAAGTTTAATAAAATTAGAAAACTTTCCTAGATGCCATAGCAGGCAATTGGTGAAGCCTAGACTGGGACCAGGCAGGCTGACCAATGCCAGATTGGAGTTCTTAACACTGTATTTGCTCTACTGCCCCTTATACACATACTGTGTCCGTCAAAACCAAACAAATCCCTATTCCTAACCAGGTTATTCCAGAAACAGTACAAGACAGAAAGTGCCCTGACTCAAGAACAGGATTAACCTCTGGGTTAGGTCCTGCCCTTCTGCAGAAATGAATGCATTGGAATTTAAGCTGTGCTGTATTTCTTCACATCACTGAAGTGAAACTTTCGGTGCTAGGACAACCAGGGAGTAAACAGTCCTAGCTGTACCAACCCCTGGCTCTTAGGAGTAGACATAAATCCATTCTGGTGAAATATACCAACAATTCAGGCTCTCAATATCCCCACACTTCATGATCAAGTAAATATAAATTCGCAGTAAGACACCCTCACTGCAAGGAAAGCAACCAACATGACTTAGGTGAGGAAAAGAACAAACACAGATTTAAGTATATCACTATCACTCCCATTTGGACTTTCAAATATTGCAAGTATCAAATACTGGCTGTCTTTAATTGCAGAGGCAGGTGGATCTCTGTGAGTTGAGTCAGCTTGGTCTACAAAGCGAGTTCCAGGATAAGCAGAACTGTTATACAGAGAAACCCTGTCTTGGAAAAAAGAAAGTATCAAATACAGAATAAAGATGAATAAAATGTTCAAGAAATTATATTTAGAACAAGAAAAACTAAACATGAAGATAACTAAATGGAAATTCCAAAAATCTTAACACTAGTTTTCATTCTCAGCATGCACACTATATTTGACTATGTGTAGTACTTATCACAAAGACTGATTAGGAGGCCAGAGGACTGGGTTTTGCAAGTGCAAAGGATGATTCCATTAAAAGTAAGCCAGGACATGGAGTAGGTAAGGAAACAAAACAAGCCAGGGGCACAAGATAACCGGAAGGACAGGCATAGAGGTGCACACCTTTAATCTCAGCACTAGGGAGGGTGATGTAGGTGGATCTCTGTGAGGCTAGTCTGATGTGTACAAAGGACAGCCAAGGCCATGGAAAGAGACCTTGTCACAACACAACAAAAAACAGTAACCAGAAGGACTGAGTCTATTCTATTCCAGACGCTGGGAGTTTGGCGATCTGCCTTACTCACACAGAGTGCATTGGTAGGCCTTCAGCCCAACTCTTTTACAATTTTTAGAACTGTACAATTTTATGACGTATTACATCTGCCAGTCATATTTTAGAATTTTCTTAAAAAAGAGATCAAGTTACAATGACAAATTTCTGACTTGTTCTATTACCACACACGTGTTAAAACCCACCTGTAGAAGTTCTGGTAGTTACTGGTGAAACTGCATTTACATTCTCAATAAACTCAGCATTTTGTGAAACAAAACTTACCCTTTATTGAGTATTAAGCTTTCCTCTTCTGCTTCTGAAAGTATAATCACCTTAGTAGGTGTTTGAGGCTCACGGAGAGAGTAAATTCTAACAGTCAAAACAAAACAAAAAAGTACTTAAGTTCTTTTTGATGCTAGGCAGGGTAGCTTGCACTGTAATTCTATCAACTTGGGAGAGGCAAGAGGACCATGAGAACTCTGGGCTACATTTACAGCCTAGTATGGGTTACAGAGTAAGATACTGTCTTGTCAAAACAATAAAGTTCTCTTTCTTTCCTAGAAAAGAACCCCACTCCCCAATCTAATCACTTTTTAAGTATTTTTCTACTAGGGACTGGAGACATGGCTCAGCAGTTAAGAGCACTTCTTGTTCTTGTAGAGGACCTGGGTTTCATACACAGCACACACGGAGGCTCAGAACTCTTAACTCCAGTTCTGGGGGAGCCGTCCCCTTCTAACCTCCTTGGGCACCAGGCATGGATGAGGCACAAATATATATATACTAGCAAAACACCCATACATGTAAAATAAATCTAAAAATGTTAAAAAGAATTTTCCTACCAGTTCTCAAATCACCTCTTTGCCAAAAATCTTGCTATTCCCTACAATGTTGCCTATTTCGGCTGCTTAACTATGTAGAACGGGAGTTTATGACCCAAAGAAATGCTCTCTATTTTGACAAAATTTTTGAGGGGTAAGGGATGGGTGACAGTGTTAGGGATGGAACCCAAGGCCTCAAGGATAAGCAATTAACCACTGACCTACATTCCCCACACCTTTAGTCCTACAGCAACTTGACACGCCAAGCTTTGTTGATAACCATGGGAGGCCTTCCCCTTTCTGAACAAAAATAGAGGAGTTGATATGGAAGTGGGGAGGGGGGAGCAGGGGAAATGGGAGTAGGCACGCCTTTAATCCCAGCACTCAGGAGCAGATGGATCTCTGTGAGGTCAAGGCCAGCCTTGTCCACACAGTGAGATAATCTTTTCTCAAAGGAGAGAGAGAGAGAGAGAGAGAGAGAGAGAGAGAGAGAGAGAGAGATATTACAACACTCAGTTGTACTTATGTGTCATTATGAGCAACTATTTAGTAAATACATAATAGGAAACAAAGCTTTTCCATTCACAAAGCAAACTAGGGAAGGTAAAGGTCACCTTATCACATTGTCTGATGTCAACAGCACTACGTGGGGATCCAGCATCTCACTTGGATACCATGCAGCATGTTTCAGAGTCAGAGAGGTAGAGCTGGTGAAAAATCGCTCAGCAATTGGTGTGGTACTAAAATAAAGAAAATGGTCTTCAAACCATTTGTCTGTAGAACTTGGATGAAATACATTCTAACCTATTCTATATTCTAACACTGTTCCTTTCCCTGTCCTGTCATTCTGACAGCATTCAAAGAACCTACCCAAGGAACCAAAGTGCAAATACTTTCTACATTATAGTAATATACTTTATACATTTTGGTTTTTCTGGTTCAGACTGGACCTTGCTATATAGCCGTGGTTGGGGGTTGACCCTCCCCAGGCTAGCCTTGAACTCATAGCAAGCCTCCTGGCTCAGTGTCCTGAGATTACATTTGGTATTGCCACACCCATTGTATATAGTTCTTTACAGATATGTTTTGATATTGCTTCTTTTTTGGTCTTTTTACTAATCAATGTAGTAAGGAAACTATAAGGGCAGATATTTTGATGATTATTCTGAAAAGAAATGGCAACCTAAATACTATTAAGCAATTCAAGCAGACTCAACTCCTCATGTTATGGAGATAAAGGTAAATCTAGGTTTCTACCTCACATTCTTTTCAATAGACTTTACAGATTCCTCTTTCCTGGATTTTTATTTTTTAATATGTGTGTGTGTGTGTGTGTTTGTGTGTGTGTGTGTGTGTGTGTAAAAACCCTGAAAGCTAGGCGTCGCATTTCTGTAGTCCCAGCATCCTCAGCCCTGGGTGGGTGAAGCAGGGAAGGGCTGATACTCGGCAGGATTTGTTACACTAGACAATAAGATTGCCACACTCTGTTTTTTTTTTGAAACCTGGAAGAAGTCATGAGCCTTAACTTGTTTTTTTTTTTTTTCTGTGATTGAACGCCTGGCAGCTGACCAACTGATGTAATTTTAGGGCATGAGTAGCTTATGGCACATTTATGTTGTCATAATATGAAGTGCAATGACCAGAAAATGGCCTGACATAAATGATGTCTTGGAATGCAGATGTTAATCAGTAGACAAAACCCTTAATCCACACGTTTTACTTCATTCTGTGAACAGTTCTTAAGCTCACACACCTAACTGCAAAATTGCAGCTATTTCTGTAAAAATAAAGGATTAATGTTGTTTCTTCTAATTACAAATAAATATTGATACAGTTTTCTTCAAAAATAATAACAAAAGGAGCTGGAAAGATGGCTCAGTGGTTAGGAATACCTGCTGCTTTTACAGAGGACCCAGGATTGGTTCCTAACACCCTCATAGCAGCTCACAACCATCTGTAACTCCAGTTCCAGGGGATTTAACACTCTCTTCTGGAGTACCAGGCACACAAGCAGTGTGCTTACATAAACGAAGGCAAAACACTCATGTACCTTAAAAAAAAAAAAAAGGTAACAACAATAGCAGCACAGGAAGGCAGTCTGCAGGACCACATGGATGCTCAAATGATCCAACAGTAGGACCCAAAATACATTTCAACAACCTCTGGTCTTAGCAACGTACACAGTTAAACACAAACAAAAATATAACTTACCTACAATTCACAGTTGCTTTCCCACCTTCGAATTCTGAATCCTTTCCCCATCTCTGAGGTAATTCTAATGCCATGAGTCCTTTTGTTCCTATGAGTGCTACATGATGTTGTGTTGGACTTAACAAGACTTGATGAATTTCAAACAGGGGTGGATTTATGCAAAGTAATCTCTGAAAATTAATTTAGTAAAAAGTTAATTTTAATGTTAGTATATTTGGGAGTTGCATGAAACCATGATCATGCTTTAATTTTCTTTCTTTTTTTCATGCTTTATTTTCTATAGTTACAAGATAACAGCATTCTGGGTAACACACACACACAAACACACACACACACACACACACACACACACACACGAAGTCTTAGAGCTAGAGAGATGGCTCAATGGTCAATAAGAAGCACTGACTACTCTTCCAGAGGACCTGGGTTCAATTCTTGGCACCCACATGGTGGTTCTATAACCATTTTCTGGCCTCTGTGGATTCCAGGCACATGGATAGTACACACACATATACAGAAAAAATATGCATACATAGAAAACTAAAAACAAACAAAAAACTGTTGGCACATGCCTTTAATCCCAGAACCTTGGGACGCAGAGGCAGCAAGGTCTCTGAGTTCAAGGCAACTAGTCTACAGAGTGCGTTCCAGGACAACCAGGGTTATACAGAGAAACACTATCTCAAAAAACAAGTTCAAAACCAGCCTGGTCTACAAGAGCTAGTTCCAGGACAGGCTCCAAAACCACAGAGAAACCCTGTCTCTAAAAACCAAAAAAAAAAAAAACAAAAAACAAAAAACAAAAAAACAAAAAAGCAAAACAAAACACAACACCCTGCCCCATCACTTAACCTAGTAGGCACTACTTGAGATTTGTTTTTCTTCTCTCTATTCCTGGCTTCAAGCAGACTTTTGATACTTAGAGAATAAATAACTTTTGAAGTATTAATAAAAGATAACCATTTTATAAGGAGTACTGTAGAATACTGTAGACTAGCTTCAGGCCAAATGTGGTGGTGCACACCTACATTCCCAGTACTGGAGAAGAAGATAAAGGTGGTTCTATTTGAGTTCCAAGCCACCCAAAGCTACAAAGTGAAACTCTAGTTAGCTTCAAAAGTTCTGTAGCAAGCTGGGCGGTGGTGGCGCACGCCTTTAATCCCAGCACTCAGGAGACAGAGGCAGGCAGGTGGATCTCTGTGAATTTGAGGCCAGCCTTGTTTACAAGAAGTAGTTCCAGGAGAGGCTCCAAAACTACAGAGAAACCCTGTCTCAAAAAACCAAAAAGAAAGAAAGAAAAAAAAAGTGATATTTTAAAGGAGTTCCAATAATTTGTCACAACATCGTACATCTTCAAAAATACACATGTTTACACTGGTACTTCCTATTTCTTTCCTCATAACCATTTCTGGTTTCTATTTTCTTTTCTTTTTACTCTTAGTAAATAATGATAAGATTGTCAATATATTATTTACCTTTGTATAGAGAATCATGCTAAGCCAAAATCATTTAAGATAAAGTTTCTTTGAATATAAGGAGACTTCTAATTGCTTTTCTATCTGTAGGCCATTGTGCCTTTAAATGCCTGTTGCAGAGCTAGGAAGTAAGGGTACACAGCTTTAATTCCAGCTTTGATCAGGATCTGCCTGATCTCTAAATTCGAGGCCAGCCTGGTATACAAAGCAAGTTCCAGGACAGCCAGGCTGTGGTACAGGCTGTCTTCAAAAACAAAACAAACAAACAAAAAAATAAGTCACCAAATATTATAGAGCTCTTGGATGCTCTAGGTTTGTGTCATGAACTGGACATAAAAAATAAGGTATCAAACACATACACAGCCTGGCTCAGAACTGTAATCTCAACATTCGGGGACTGGGGCAGGAGTTCCAGACATACAGAGGCCTGGCACATGCGTGTGCACTCTCTCTCTCTCTCTCTTACACACACACACACACACACACAGAGAGAGAGAGAGAGAGAGAGAGAGAGAGAGAGAGAGAGAGAGAGAGGAGAGAGCACCTGGTTCAGACCTGTAATCTCAACACTTGGAGACTGGGCAGGAGTTCCAGACCAGCCTGGGTACATAAATGATTCCACTTCAGTAGGAAAAAAAATCAAAAGAAAACAATTACTTGAAATAATGTATGAATTTCTGATACGTGTTCTTACTGGGAATTTTACAGCAGGTAGATGTGTAAATGCTGCTCTCTTTTCTCAACAGCACTGGCAGCACCTTGTTAAAATCAAATCACTTCTCAAAAGAACCAGTCCAGGGCACACAGATCTCATACACTGGAATGAATGTCACATTTGGGTTTTTTTGTTTGTTTGCTTGCTTTCTTGCTCCTTTTTCGAGACAGGGTCTCTCTATGTAGTCCTGGAATTCGCTATGTAGACCAGGCTGGCCTCAAATTCAAAGAGATCCTCCTGCCTCTGCTTCCGAAGTGCTGGGATTAAAGACCTGTGCCACCAGTCTTGGTTTATAAAAAGTTTTTAACGAAGGAGCAAGGTAGTTTTGCTTGTTTTGTTTTCAATTAATTTGGGAGGGGGGATGCTACAGGGTTGTGGGGCAGATTTGGAGGGACCGGGAGGTGAGTGGGGTTGAGGTACATGATGTAAAATTCCCAAAGACTGAATAAAGAAACACACACACACACACACAAAGTATACATGCACACATATACTACTGAGGGAAAAAGTCTTTAAAAGAGAATCAGTTTACTACAAACGAAGACTTCAATAAAGCACAGCAAGTCTAGAATGCATTCTGATTATATCCGCTCTCACATGCCTTTCATCGGCTCATCAAAACAAGACCTAGTGCTCCCGTGCTTCTAGTGGTGGAGGTGAAGGTGTGTGTGTGTGCATCCCCCTGCGGGCGTGCTCATGGGAGTGTGTCTGTGTGCGCGCGCGCGTCGGTTCCCTGCACTGCAACAAACGAACAAGCCCTTCCAACTTTAGCGAGCGCCCCAAAGGGCAAAAACAAAACAAAATACGGGGACACCCTTTTTCATGTAAGGCAGGTAATTTGGTCCTTTAAAATCTGTGTTAAAGTTCAGAACCAACTAAAAGAATGTGTCACATCTTTTAAAAGAGCTTTTCGGGCCAAACGACGAAAAACGTTTGCTCCAACTTCTTTATCCTGTCTTCTTCGGAGCGCCCATCATTAACCATTTCACGGTCTTCTCCCCCCGCCCCCCTTAGCCCCCCGATACTCAGAACCAGCACGAGTTTCTCTGGGTGCCCGGCAGTGACCGAGTCAATAGATCCGCTGGAGACGACTAAATACGGGACAGACGGGCTTTTCCACCCGAAGCGGGGTGTCCCCGAAAGACGCCTGCTCAAGTCTGCGAGCGCACCCACTACAGGGCCAAACCACCAAGATGGGAAGACGCGAAGCCCAAAGTTGAGCGAGATGCCAGCTAAGGGCTTCCGAGACGGACTGGCGCACCTGGTACTGGGAGAGAGGAGGCTCCACGGCGCCACCGCTCGGGCCTCGAAGGCGAACCACCAAGAAGGCGCTGCCTTCGGCGTCCCACAGGAAGAGCTCCCCTCCCAGGCCGAAGACCAAGTTTCTCGTCAGCAAATGCGGCGGCAGAGGCGGGCACGAGGGCGAAGTCGAAGCCGCTGGTTTCTCCGCTTCGGCCGGACTCTGGTTTTTCAGGCCCTCGCGGAGCCGCAGGAACACGACGTGGTTGGGAAGCCAGCTCTGCCATAGCTCCCCATCACCCACAGACGCCTCGGCCGCCGCCATCTTGAACTGACAGCGCTAGGGTCAGGGCCTGCAGCCCGCCGCGGCGCGTAGCCAATCCGCGACCAGCACTACGCAGCTTCAGCCTATCAGCGAGTAGGAATCCCCAGAGCAGGCATCACTAGCGGAAAGCCCATCTACTGCGCCGCAGACCGACGCTAGAGTGGGCGGGGCGGGGTCCACCACCTTGCCGGCTTTGGAAGGCCGGCGCGTAGGGTTAAGAATGAGACCTGTATAGTTAATCGTCTACTGACGCCTCCCTTGGGATGAATCCAGAACTTTCAAGATTCAACTCCCTCAGCCCAGGTGCTGTCTACTTCTCAACTGTCACCACTACATCCATCCTTGGATTTCCCTAAACCTGTCTCCATGAGGCGACAGCCACTAGAAACAGTTCCAGGAAAGCCTTACGATCTGAAACTACAACTTCCAGAATCCTTTGCGCGCGGCTAAGGGGCGGTGATTCCGGAGCCGTCTCCCGCTAAGAGATGGCTGAGTCCTCGGGGTCACCGCACCGCTTGTTGTACAAACAGGTGGGCTCGCCGCCCTGGAAAGAAGCTTTCAGGCAGGTGAGTGTGAGATGTGGATCGTAATCACTTCCCTAATGGGGTCCCAAGGACCGCTGTCCTCTATGCCCTCGCTTCAGCCCTGGTCGGTCGTGAAGCAGATAACCGGAGCGCCTGGCCAGCGAGGTGTTTCTCGAACTCAAGACTACGGCAGCAGCCCCAGGTCCTGGCCACCGCCCGCTACCTCTCGGACTTTTGGCTGGAGTGAGTGCTATCCCAGGAAGCTTTGTTTTAGAATTCGAGTTTGTTTGAAATTTTAAGTGTCATGACATCGGTAGCTGATAATGTGACACCACCACTTGATGTTGGGTTACAAAGAGAAGCATTTTGTATGCATGCGTCGTGTGAGATAGAAATTATTTCTCTTCTAAAGAGTCAGAAGAGTCTCGGTTACTGTTAGGAGAGTTGTACTTAAGTTCGGGTCTCCTCTGAAGCCAAGTAGTTCCCTCTAAGAAATAGCGTATCTCCCTGTTCAGCAGTCTCTAAAGGGGTGGGTATAGTCAGAAAAGCAACCGTCATGCTAGAAGTAGTGTGTGTAGTAGGGGTTCTCAACTGTGAATACTGACATTTTGAAGAAGAGAGTTCTGTTATGGGAGGTTATTCTGTACAGTGTAGAACACTTAGATGTAGCATCCTTGAACCACCTACTTATATGACCTCAGCCAATAGCAGTTCTACAAACAGAGCTGTGACAACCAAAATGTTCTCTTGAGTTGGGGGTGGAGAGATGGCTAAGTGTTAAGAGCACTTCCGTTCTTGCAGCAGACATGGTGGCTGTAACTCCAGTTTCAAGAGGTCCCCCATTGCCAATCTTCTGGCCACTGTGGGCGCCTGCACTCATGCCATGCACATAAAACTCCTACAGGGGACACGGACACACACAATCATCAGGGTTGAGAGGTACTGTTGTACAAGAAGATCATGTCTATAACCATATGTACAGTAGCAGGATTTGGAGCCATATAAATGTCTGACGTCAGTCTGCTTTTGCAGTGACTGCACCCAATGCTTGCATTCAAGATAAAATGTGAAATATAGGCATTTGGAGGTTATGAGCAAAGCAGTATAATTTTACCTAGTTGTGTGTGGATGAGGACTCAAAAAGAATTTGTATCTAAAATTCTTTTAATATTTTACTAGCTGATTGTCGTCATCGTCCCCCCCCCCTTTCTTTTTGGTGGAATTGACCTTTTCTTTCTTTTACAATTCTGACCCAGGGATGTCTCGAGAGAATGAGAAACAGCCGGCACAGGCTCCTGAACAAGTACCGCCAGGCTGCAGGTGGCAACCCAGGGAGAGCCTCCGACAAGTTTCTTGTGCAAGAAGTGATGGAGGAAGAGTGGCATTCTTTGCAGTTGGTAGAGAATTGTCCGGAGGCCTTGGTTCAGGTCAGACAAGGAAAGGATCTGAAGCTAGGGGTTACTCCATGAAGAACTGGTGACGTCTTCCTGTCTGTCTGTCTGAGTCTTTTCAACCTACCCACTTCCCAGCCCCCACACATAATTCTAACAGCCTTTTGGCTCAGGCTTTCCTGCTTTTGAGTAGGTTATTTTATATTGATGATTCTGTAAAACTAGACTGCAGGCGTGCTACAGCCTTGTAATGAAACTAAACGTAGGAAGCTAAAAGGAAAGAAAATACCATTCTTGCTTTCCCCGCTGGAAATTTTGACTCACCATGATTGTGTTAGGGACTTCCCTTTGAAAAGGATGTCTACAGCAACATTGATTCCAGCCAGTTAAAGTTTAGAGTTGTGTGTCCATAGAAAACCATTACAGTGTATCGGACAAGCCTATGGGTAGGCATCAGAATTTAGGGATTCTGTTTAGTTTTACTGAATCACAACTTTACCGTGTTTCTTTGAGCCTTAGTATTTACATTTGCATAAAATAGAGACAGTGGCATGAGCATTTTGAGAACTGTGTAACAAAACATGGAAACCTTTGAAACCATCCAAGCACTGTGTAATAATGATTCATCTTGAGGGGCATCTGTGTGTCCTTGAGTATGCTACGTGGTGAGTGTAACCTCACCATGGTGCTTCAGAGTCTCTCAGGTCAGTCTTAGTCCAGCTTTGCAGAAGCTAAAATAGCTTTTCAAAGACTAGACCTTTTCTCATGGCCAGTCTTAGCACCTTTCCTTAGCTGCTGCCTGATTTCATCTCCCTTAAATTTGGTGGTGGGTACTCTGCTCGTCTGTTGTTAGTGTAGCGTAGCCACGTTACTGTGCTGCCAGCCAATTCTCCATGGGGACTAGTCCAGTTTCGCCAGGTAAATTTGGGGTCTTCAAGGTAGCTTCCAGTTACAAATCCCCATGGGACTTGGTGGCCGACTAATACTTCACATGGACTGTGAGACACCCCTTTCTTCTCTGTCTGTCTGTGCCATGCTCAGAAATCAAGCCCATGTCTTGCATGCTGGGTTAGCACTGCTCTTCTGAGCTCCCCTCCCTTCCCTCTACTTCCTCTTGTAGTTGGGATTGCCAGAGGACCTAGCTGTGCTGCAGGACATCGAACAGGAGCTGTGTGATGAAGGTAATCCCAGGATGTAGCCCTTTCCTCCCTAATGTGCACCTCCTCTTGTGCTGGCCTCTCCTCGACTCAGGATTGGTTTTGTTGTTTTAGATTGTCTGGGTACCAGGGATTAAACCTAGAGCTCTGGGCACAGAGGCAAACAATAACGCTATAGCCCCAGCCCTAGGATTAGTTCTTAATTACCGTTCTTCTACCTCCACCATCAGTTTAAGTGTCCACAAGGCCCTCTGAACTCTTCATTCTTGTCTGTCTTCCCAACAGTAAGGGCCATTGGCTCTGTGTCGGGAACTTCTCATTCCATAATACCATTTCCTCCATTCTGACTGCTGTGGAAGATGGGATTAGACGGAATAGCAAACGCTGTCCTCACACAGGCCACATAGCTAGCTAGTCAACTGTAGAGCTGGGAAGCAGTTCCTGTTTTTATTTTATCCTGCCTCTTGCAACTTTGTTCAGCTGAACACTGTGGCTTGTGCCTGTAGGACGTGTGATTTATTGTAGGAGGTTGGGTTTTCAGGAAGGAGCCTGAGCCTTCAAACTTCAGACTAGCCAGGGTAGCATAATAAAACCTGCCTCTTGAATAGTAAACTTGTCACTTTGCGTACATGGGCAGATCTTTTCATACACACCCCAGGGCCACCTCTCATCCATTCTTCATTGGTTGCCCAGGGATTTGTGAGCATCTGCCTCTTGGAGTTCTGATAGCATTGTGTGGCATACACTGTTGGCATCTTATATCATGGTGACTTATTCCATATGGCTTTTTCTTGACTGGGTTTCACATTTATCTGTGAAATGGAGATAATCGACCCGCTCTATGGGTACAGGACAATCCTGGGCCTTTTGCCTTGCAGAAAAGTCCATCATAAGCGAGTATGAGAAGAGTTTACAGTTTGATGAAAATTGTCTCAACGCCATGTTGGCTGAGTGGGAAGCAAACCCCCTCATCTGTCCTGTGTGTATAAAGTAAGAATTTTCTAAATTTTTTTTTAACAGTATTGGTTCTTATCCCTACTCCAAAGTGAGTGTGATCCCTCTGCCCCTTAGTTGATTGATGGAGAGGTATAGGGAGCCAGGTCTTGTTACCACAGTGATCTGGGAATCCCAATTCTGTCTCTAGGTACAACCTGAGAATCATGAACAGTGTGGTCACGTGTCCGTGTGGCCTGCACATCCCACTTCACGTAAGTGTCCACACAGATTCCCTATATACGCCGACTGTATTAAAGAACCTCTGTGCCAGTTACTTATTGTCACAGACAAGGTACCCAGCAGCAATAACCCGAGAGGTTTATTTTGGCTTATGATTTCAGAGGGGTCAGTGCATCACGGCAGGAAAAGTGAGGCAGAGTGCCTCCATGTAGGTGAAAGGCAGGACTCCTCAGCATTTTGGCTAATAGGACACAAGACCTGTTCCTAGTAGACCATGTCCACCAGATAAACTTCCTGTGCTTTGCCTGCATGTATGCCTGTGCACCACGTGTGTGTCTGGAACCCTGGAAGTAAGAAGAGGGTGTTGGATCCCCTGTAACTGGAATTACACATGGTTGTGAGCTGCCATGAGGATACTGTCAGCCCAGGTCCTCTAGAAGATCAGCAAGTGCTCTTAACCACTCATCCATCTCTCCAGATCCCCATTTTTGAGGCAGAGTCTAGTAGTAGCCCAGGCTGGCCTCAAATTCAACTGTAGCTCAACTTCTGATCCTTCTGACGTCACCTTCCATTTGGTCTTTCTACTGTGCTGGGAATGAAATACATGACTCATTCTTGCTAGGCAAGCCCTCTACCACCCGAGCTACATCCCCAGCTCTACAGTCTAAGGCTCCGAAGAATCAAACTGTTTTGATTGGTGATTTAGGGTTTTTTTTTAACCTGTTGGTTTTTCAGTATTTAAGATTAGTTGGGGCTGGAGAGATGGTTCAACTGTTAAGAGCACTGACCGCTCTTCCAGAGGACTGAGGTTCAATTTCAGTACCCACATGGGCAGCTCACAACTGTCTGTAACTCCAGGATCCACCACCCTCACACAAAAAATACCTACAGGCAAAACACCCAAAAAAAAAAAAAATTAACAAAAAGATTAGTTGTGGTTGAACTTTCCTAGTCTCCAGAGCTGACTGAGCAGAAGCTGCGGGGCTGTTTGGAGGATCATGTAAACGAGCACAGCGCACACTGTCCCCACATGCCTGAATTTTCAGTCACCGGTGGTCCAGAGGAAAAGCCCAGCCTTCTGATGAGCTGCCTGGTAAGTCTCCTCGGGACCTTTCCCCTCTTGCTGGAAATAATGGCTTAGAAATAGGTAAATATTTAATGTTTTTTGGTGGATGCAGAATACAGGAAGTATCAGCTGGGTGTGGTGGCACTTATCTGGAATCTCAGGAGGGAGGCTGAGGTAGGAAGAATCTAAGGCCAGCCTAGACTAAGTAGTGAGGAACTGTCTCAGAAACAGATGTTGGGCTGTCGAGATGTCTCGGTAGGTAAGAGCACTTGCAGCCAAACCTGACAACCCCAGTTCAGTCCGTGGACCTCATGTGGTAGAAACAGAACCGATCCCTGCAAGTTGTCTTTTGTCCTCCACAACATGTAATGTGCTTGTGCACGCCGCTTTCTCTCACACGCTCACGGATGATTAAAGCTTACGGAATGAGCAACTTAAATAGCCTGGTAAGCAAAGGGAGGGTAGGCTTAGAATTATGGCCAAGGCATTGGTCTGGAAATTGGAGCCTGCACTACATGCTTTTGTTGGGTCAGTGCAATGGCTTGAGATCTCCATACATGAGGCCATGGCCATGAATGAATGCCAGATGACCACCTTGGCATCGCTCTGCAGAGACACAGGAGAAGCGGCACAGTGGAACAGCAGATTTGTCTCAGCAAACCTTCATAAAGGTCTAAGACTCTTGCCAAATAGTAATCAGGTGTGAGGGACAGGACCAGAGAGGAGCCACCTGTCTCAGGACCCTTAAGTTTGCTGTGGGAACCAGTGTTCGTGTATATGACATATTATAGCTTCCAGGTCCCAAGTCACCAAAGTGCTGCAATGTGCCAGATACTCAGTAATAACCTGAACCCGCACATAAAATTTTTCAGTATTTTTGGGCTCCAACTGGACCTGACACCATGTTTCCCTTAGCACTGCTGAAATTACCTGTTCATGTCTTTGTTTCTGGGGACAAAGACTGTTTCTCTCCCTCTTGTTTAATTACTCTCCCCCCCACTGTCTGAGTTAGTGCATAAGTAGATACTGTGTTTCCACAAATGATTCACAGTGGCAGCAGAGTTGAAGCACAGGCCAGACAAATGGCCCTGGCCTCTGCCTTTTAGACAGTCAGTGCGGTGCTCAGATGGCTCAGTGAAAGCACTTGCCTGAGTTTGGATCCCTGCATCCCATCTAAAAGTCATGTAGGCATGGTGGCTACCTATAATCCTGGAATTCACAAGGCCAGAAGCAGGGAGATGCCTGGGACACGCTGGCTACGGACTAGCCAATTAAGGAACTCCAGGTTCAGCCAGAGTCCCTGTGTCAATAAAGTAGAGAGCAACTGAGAGTGACATCTGTCAGTTTGACTCCTACACACACACACACATATGAAGAGAAATAAGCACACCAGCCACCCCCTTGTAGAATTTCAAATGGTAGTGGAGCGCATGTTAAATTCTTTTTCTGGGGAAATATGATCTACATAGCCCTAGCTGGTCTTGAACTTGCTACTTAGACAAGGCTGGACTCAAAATCAGAGATGTGCCTGCCTCTCCAGTGTTACAGACTAAAGGTGTACACCAACTTTTTTTTTTTAAAGATTTTATTACATATACAATAGTGTTCCGCCTCCATGTCAGAAGAGGGCACCATATCTCATTGTAGATGGTTGTAAGCCACCATGTGGTTGCTGGGAATTGAAGTCAGGACTTCAGGAAGAACAGTCAGTGTCCTTAACCTCTGAGGCATCTCTCCAGCCCTACACCAACTTCTTTTAAATGTCAGTTTCAGACCAAGTACTAGAGAGGCTGGAAAGGGCAGTTAAGAACAAGCAGGCAGGCATGACAGTGTTTGCAACTTGGGAAACTAAGGTAGCGAAGTTTGAACCCAGGAGTTAAGACCAGTCTGAGCAAAGTAGCCCAACCCTAACTAGTCTCAAAGAAAAGCAGCTAATGATTGCCTGATTGCTCAGCTTTTTGTTTTAATTAAACTTGTACACACGTTGATACCCTGTAACTCAGAACAGCACTGTAACAAAACAAATGGTAGAGATGCCAGTGCTCTGGGCAGCAGCACCCTCAACTGACCAGCACTGGCTCCAGGCTATGTAGGTAGACCACTGGAGTACGGGGTTATCACCACAAAGATGAGAAACTGAGGGGGAGAAAAAAAATTAGAGTAAGCTCCAAGTTCAGTCCTTTGAGAGGTACATATGAACACATTTGAAATTCCCAAAGTGCCACTAAATCTCAGAGGGACATCAGGGATCACTGGGTTGAGATCCAGGAGTCCTCATATACTCGGGGTGAGGTGGGATATGGGCGTGGGTTACTGAAGAGGCCACAGAGAAGCAAGCTTACACCTGGGAAAGTCCCTGTCAGGGTTTGATCTTTATGGTTTCTGAGGGTACTTGGTAGTTCATCCACAAGACTTGATCTTAGCTTGGAAGCTACATTAGTGACGGCTTCATTGATAAAGCATCCCACTTAATGTTCATGGCCAGAATAATTTTCACTAACTTCTTTTCTGTCTAACCCAGGCATGTGACACTTGGGCTGTGATCTTCTAGTCATCCTGGCCTCACCTTCACTGCTGGGCTGAGAACAACTCATTCCCTCTGAGAGGGCCCTTGTATGTACAAGCCTTTTGTATATAACTTATTTTATATTAAAGCTTTTCAAACATCTCTGTTCTTGGTGTTCTGATGCAGGGCACAAGAAACAGAAAGTCCAGACTTTCCTTGGAGGAGATAAAATTAATTTTATTGTCCATCATTGTTATACAAAAATCTACAAGTAATAGATTTGTACAGGAGAAAATATCCAAGTGACTAGTAAACAGAAGCACTAACAGAAATAATTTAAACTTGCTTTTTTTCCTCACATGATATTAGGATGACAGCCATTTCAAAGCATGATTCTGATGTCAAGGTAGCTTTTGTTCACTGGCCAAAGCTTGCCATTTAAATTAAAGCCCTTGGTCTCTGACAGTTCTACTGGCTCTTGACGAAACTTTTGAGGTCCTCGAGAAAGGTGATATATTCTTGGTGCTCTAGGGCTGTACTGAGCTCCACCAACTCATCCGCAAAAGTGTTGTCAATCCCTCGGTCCTCAAGGAAATCCATCAGGTGGTCATACAAGGCCTGGGAAGAAAAACGTTGACTAGCTTAAAGAGCTGCAGACAGAGTTGGCAAGACAGCTTACGAAGTGAAGGTGTCAGTTTCTTGGGACCCACATAGTGGATGGAAAGAACAAGGTAGAAGAACCAAGTCCCCAAAGTTGTCCTCTGATCTTCCCACACAGGCATGTATGGAAACACATTTGTTTGTTTTTATAACATCACTTCCATTCCTTGACCCTTCTCTGCAAAAGCCAAAGCCCTCTCCACATCCACCAGCACTTACCCAATCCAGGGAATCTGTGTTGAGTGTGTAGTTAGTATCCCTCCATTCAGAGTCACCGGTGGTCTGAAAGCTAACTTCCTTGATAGAGAAAATATCACTCTCGGTATCCTCTTCTTGTCCGACCTGAGAGACAGCAGAGGTCTAAGGATGGTTATCTACCCTGCTCCCACCCCTCTC
Organism: Alexandromys fortis; assembly: GCF_014885135.2. Lineage (NCBI taxonomy): Eukaryota > Metazoa > Chordata > Mammalia > Rodentia > Cricetidae > Alexandromys > Alexandromys fortis. The sequence continues at coordinate 2,961,237 of NW_026068017.1, read as the reverse complement.
ACCCCATCCTGGTCTTCTCTTCCCATCCTGGTCTAGTCCAGGTGAAATCAGAAGATACTCCACCCACACACCTCATCCTCAGGATAGTGACAGTCCAGTACAAGGGTCTTCTTGCTGTCACTCTTGGTAACTTCAACCACAAAATTGGGAGTTGATGTCAGTTCCGGCTGGAGAAACAGGAACAAGTCAGTATATGCAGTGCTGGTAGAGTGTACACACCCAGACCGACAGCCCTGGGTGGTGCAGAGTGTGATAGCCACAGCATCTTCACATACAGCATTAAACAGTTACCAGTCCTGTCAGCAACTTTCGTTCTAAAAGAACATGGGTTTAGAGTGGTGTTTCAAGTCCAGTACAGCTATGTACCAGCTCACAGATTTGTACCAGCCCTTCAGAGCTGTTTCCGCTCTGACACTGTAGTGATGGCTGAAGCAGACCTGGTGCTCCTTCCTCAATGGCTGCTTTAGCAGCTGTAGGATTGGAGCTTGGCACATATAGCTCTGGCTAAGTGGCCACCTTAGCCAGAAAAAGGAGCAACTTCCTTCTATAGCAAAGGACAGGCCCAGACATTGGGTGACGCATGCCTTTAATCCTAGCACTTGGGAGGCAGAGACAGGTGGATCTATGAGTTCGAGGTGAGCTTGGCCTTTAAGTTCCAGGACAGCCAAGGTTGTTACATAGAGAAACCCTGTCTCAAAAAAACCAATCCAACCAAACACCAGTCCTTCTTGCCTTTCGGAAGAGAAAAATGGCTGGTAGAAGTATCATTAGCTCACCTCCTGTTCTTCAGCCTTCTGCCCTTCTGAGGGCTCCTCCTCACCGCCAAACGTTGGAGGGATGCTGTTGTTGATGTTGAAGGTGACAGTGATCCTGGAAAGGCAAGTGAAAACACACTAAGGGACAGTACTAATGGAGGGAACCGCAGGAGAGAGGTCTGCTCCAGTGAGGCAAGTGTGTGAGGACAATGTCTCCACCCCAGCTGGCTGCTCTGGGAACTATCATAGCCACAAAGCTGCCATCCTGGGTCTTTCTAGGGAAGCTGATGGAGGTGGACAGCCATCTGCCCCAGAAAAAAAGCCTCACAAAAACCGCCAAACAGACTCACTTTGCACAGCCACACACAGGGAACTGAAACACACAGCAATGTTTTCTTTCCCCCTTTGTGAGGTCCTGGAGCTCAACAAACACCCTGTGTATGCTTGGCAGATGTTCACAGCTGCACGCTGCCCCTTTGTGAGAACTTTTAAGTTGTAGATGACAAAACATGTTCTAAAATGAGAAAAAATTCCTTTGCCTTGACACCAGGAAGCAGAAGGTTCTATTCTGTTTCAGCAGGGCCAACCCATGTAAGAACGCACTGAATGCTGCTTCCTGGAGCCGAACTGCCCAATGCCTTGCTGTCAGGCCATTTTGCCACAGATAAAAAAAATGACAGACATAAAGCATGCCTAACCTTGGACTAATCTGAGTTCCTGGGTCCAAAATGGGCTGAAAAACCCTAAAATGATTTAGGTGAAGTTACAAGCAACCTATGTATGAGGCAAAACACAATATGCTGTGCAAAAACAAACCGGACCCTTACTTCAAAAAGGGATCACAGACCTTAAGGTCTGAAATTGGAGAACTCTAAGAAAAACAGACTCAAATGTTTACACTGGTTTCTTCGTGCCAGTGCTAAAAGGTCTAAGGTGTGCAGCACTGGGGATTGAACCCAGAGCCTTACACGTTAGGCAAGCAGTTTCAACATGGTTTACATTCTTCCCCCATGTATGCAGACTTAATTCCTAAAGTTAATATCTCCCCGATCTTTGGTGCTAGGGATCAAACAAACCCAGGGCTCCATGCAATCTACCAAAGAGTGATACCCACTAATCCAAGAGTGGAAGCTTCAACCTGTGGTGTTTAGAAATGGGGCATTCACTGGCTATATCAAGCCAGGTGGGCTCCCGCTCCAAGCCAAGATATCTGCAATTGATAGTAGCTGCAAAGGAAAAACCAGTCTTCTACAATGGTATCAACAGAGATATAGCTATTGATCATACTTCATGGGAGGCCCCAATGATATTTTATACTGGGCTAGCCTTGATACACTAGCCTCTTGGCAATGGGATTAAAGGTGTACCTGGTGGTTTGTGTTTAAGAAAAACACAAGAGCTAGGCGTAGGCATTTAATCCCAGCACTCTGGAGGCAAAGGTAGGTGGATCTGAGTTCAAGGCCAACCTGGTCTACTGAGTAAGTTCCAGAACAGTCAAGATTACAGAGAAACCTGATCTCTAAAAAATCAAAACAAAAAACAAAAATAAGGGGTGGGGGGTATGGAGCTGGGTGGGTAGGAAGGAAATGGAAGGAGTAGGGTGTTGGGAGAGAGTGATTTCCAAGATTGAATTCTAAAGGTTTTAAAGAGACAGAAGGCCATCATCAGATGCACACACCCCAGAATCAATGAATGACCCTCCTCTTCTTTTTTTTTCCCGAGACAGGGTTTCTCTGTAGCTTTATAGCCTGTCCTGGAACTAGCTTTTGTGGTCTAGGCTGGCCTTGAAATCACAGAGATCCCCTCGCCTCTGCCTCCGGGATTAAAGGCGTGTGCCACCACAGCCCAGCCTTTTTGTTTTTTTAAGGGACAGGGCCTTGGCTGTCTGGAATTCAAGACCTGGGGTTGTAGGTGTATACCACCACAGCCCAGCCCGGCCTTGAACTAGGATTATTGACCCCCACGGAATAAAATTGCTTTCTAACTCACAGGAGAACACTGTGCTCGTGAGGCACTGGGAATTGATCCTGCCCTCACAAATGCTCGTACTTAGCCCAGGAGGACTTCTCTAAGGAAGACAGGGTGAATGAGTAACACAACTGCAGAAACAAGGGCCTAACAGTTTTAGGGGTGCCAGGTGTGGTGGCACAGGCCATAACTGCAACACATAGGTGTCTGAAGCAGGAGGACCCAGAGTCCGAGGTCAGTCTGTGTTATACAGCAAGATAGAGACCCTGTTTCACAAAGCAGTTTAGTGGAGGGAGTACATAAGCTAAGCTTGGCTAAGAACTCTACCTCTGAAGGACTGTCTACACTGTAACTTCATCCTGTTACTTAAACGTTACATATATTGCATTTTCAGCTGCTAGAAACACAAGTCAGAGAGTATAATTTTATGTCAATTCTAAACAAGTGAATTTATCAGCACTTTAAATATTCCTAGGGGGTGGGCGGTGGTGGTGAGCACCTTTAAACCCAGCAGACAGATCTCTGGAGTTTGAGGCAGATAAACAAACCAAACAAGAAAAAAAATCCTGGTGGCTGGAGAGATGGCTCAGTGGTTAAGAGCATTGCCTGCTCTTCCAAAGGTCCTGAGTTCAATTCCCAGCAACCACATGGTGGCTCACAACCATCTGTAATGAGATCTGGTGTCCTCTTCTGACATGCAGAGAATACTGTATACATAATAAATAAATCTTAAAAAAAAAAAGGAAAAAAATCCTAAACTTCAGTGCCTAAATCCAGCACTGTCATCAGTAACCCAAGGCCTGTGTCTGCCATTCCAAAAGACTTTTCTCTACACATTTTGGAGCTGCTTAATGTCTCCTTAATTACCGGCCCACAGCAGATGTGTATCCGTGAATGTACTCCTGGAACCTAAGAAAATTTCAAACTGCATGCTTTCTCCAAAACCGGGGCCTAAGCAAGAGCAGGATCGTCTGGGGATGGACAAGACTGGATGCTGCAGAGTGAGGAATTCAGCCTCCTACAACTCCCGAGCCCATACTTACTTTTCTCCAGCAACTTTGCGCAACAATTTAGCCTCTGTCCCGTTCACTTCCAGCTCCCAATCTCCAGACATCTTGGGAAGGGATTTATGCTTCTGGATTTTCTTCTCTTCCTTAATTTCATCCGTCAAGAATTCAACAAAGGCTTTGTCTCCTAAAAGGAAAACCAAGATGATCCAAAAACAAAAAAGCCAATTTTTACCTACAGACCTGGACGGTGTCTGTTCTTTTTCTGTGGCTGCTCCAAGACACTAGCCCAATTCACGCTTGAAAACGCCCGTTTCCCACTCTGTAAAAACCCCAGGATATATTTACTGGGCTGCACTGCGTTCTAGAAAATAATCTTCATGGACTATTATTACTCTCCGCATATCCCCAACTACCCTCTTCCACTTGCCAAAGGCATGCCCAGCAACCATTTTCAATCCAGGACCCCTCCGGGCCTTTGCCAAGTCATGTTTCCAAGACACGAGGAGAGCCTGCGATGCCAGCCCGGGATCCGTTCCAAGCTGGGCCCCCACACCCCGGCCTGGATGCGCGAACCTTACCCTCGGTGTGCAGAGCTCCACAGCCGCACGAGCAGGGCGCCGGGGTCTTCAGGAGGCCGGAGCGCCGCGCGGAGCCCGCTCGTACGCTGAGCAGCCCGAAGGGCCGAAGGCACGGCCGGGGCGCGGGCTGCAGCAGCTGTCGGTGCGGCAAGGCCCGGACGGTGGCTCGGAGGCCCGAGGCAGCGGCGCCCAGGGCGCGGGGCACGCAGCGCAGCAGGGGAAGCATCGCAGAGCAGGCACGTGCGAGGTAAGGACAACCGGGCCAAGACACGCTATAAACTCGTGTAGTACCGGAAGTTCCGCCTCCGCCCGGGAAGCTCTTTTACGTCAGAGGGCGTCAAGCCCCGGACCAGACTGCGCCCTCTGCTGGGAGCCGCCAGTGCAGCTGGGAGGCCTCGAATCCTATAGTAGTGTCCTCTGCCTTGCTGCCCTCTCTCCCCAATTCACCCACTTTTCTTAACCCGCACCAGGCTTTGCTACTTCGTGGAATGTGCTCAGGTCTCACGCCGACTCAGTCAGGGGCATTTACTCCAAAATCACCTCACTTCAAGGTCTTCTGGAACCGCCAATATGGGAAACGTTCAGGCTAGCCTGCACCCAGCTGCCGTAGAGTGAGCATTCATTTTGGAAACCTCTATACCCCCTATTAATTCAACCAGTTTTTTCTTTTTTTTTTTAAATGGACTATCCTTTTCCTGGGAACAGAAATTCATGGCTTACACCATTTAGGTAAAGAATCAAGGATACTAGGGGGCTGGAGATAAGGTTTCAGTGGTTAAGAGCATTTGTTGCTTTTGCAGAGGACCACAACCATCTAACTCGAGTTCTAGGGCATCAGACACCCTTTTTTGACTTCCATGAATACCAGTCAACAGCAAACATCAGACGCTCATGTCTTTTACTTCCAGCACCTGGGAGGCAGACAGCTCTCTCTGAGTTTAAGGCCATCCTGGTCCACACAGTGGGTTTTATAACAGCCAAGGTTACAAAGAAAGATCTTGTCTCAAAAAAAAAAAAAAAAAAAAAAAAAAAAAAAAAAAAATCAAGCTGGGGGCTGGAGAGATGGCTCAGTGGTTAATAGCACTGCCTGCTCTTCCAAAGGTCCCAAGTTCAATTCCCAGCAACCACATGATGGAGTTTACAACCATCTGTAATGGGATCTGGTGCCTTTTTTTTTTTTTTTTTTTTTGGTTTTTCGAGACAGGGTTTCTCTGTAGCTTTGGTGCCTGTCCCGGAACTAGCTCTTGTAGACCAGGCTGGCCTCGAACTCACAGAGATCCACCTGCCTCTGCCTCCCGAGTGCTGGGATTAAAGGCGTGCGCTACCACTGTCCAGCTTCTGGTGCCCTCTTCTGACCTGAAGGCATACATGTAGACATAATATTGTATATATAATAAATAAATTTAAAAAAAATCAAGAAATCAAGCTGGTGCACGCCTTTAACCCCAGCACTCGGGAGGCAGAGGCACACCTATATTCCCAGTACTGGGGAAGAAGATAAAGGTGGTTCTGTTTGAGTTCCAAGCTAAGCAAAGCTACAAAGTGAAACTCTAGATTAGCTTCAAAAGTTCTGCAGCAAGCTGGGCGGTGGTGGCGCACGCCTTTAATCCCAGCACTCAGGAGATAGAGGCAGGCGAATCTCTGTGAGTTCGTTCGAGGTCAGCCTGGCCTACAAGAGGTAGTTCCAGGTTAGCCAAGGCTACACAAAGAAACCCTAACTCAAAAAACCAAACCAAAACAAAACAAAAAAAAAAAACCTAAATATAGATAACAAGTCTTTCCAAATGAATGCCAATAAGACTAATGTTTAATATTCCAAACATCATTCTATAAACAAGGGAAAGGAGGCCCCCAAAAGGCCACATATTTAAGATTCATATTTTCCCCAAAAAGGCCACATATATAAATAAGATTCATATTTTTATAGTCAAAAGCAAATTTAAGCATTGCACACAAAAACTGTTTTTATGGTATGTTTGAGATCAGATAGAATATAGCAAAGTCCAAATCAACTTGGTATCTTTGCTCTTTAATTTTTTTCTACACAACAGCAATCAATATAAAATTTCCCCCCACAGTACAGTAGTCTAGCTGATGTGCTCAAGAATGGCATATTGGATGCATGGCCATAGTTCCAAACAGACCCTGGTAGTTGGAGTACAAGGATTTGTGTCACAGTAAATGTTTGAAATCTTGTAACAACTGGCAGAGGTGCAAAGGTTTTCACTGGGGACCTGGTAATGAAACCATCACCGTGGGTGTTGCAGCATGCTGTGTGAGGTTCATCTGTTTGAGGCTCCTCTGCGCAGACTGGATTCTTCAGGCTGGAGAGTTCACCCGCTGAAAAGCAGCTCAGGTTGCATCGCAGTAAAACCACGAAACAGTTGACTTTTTGTTGGTTTGGTTTTTCTAGACAGGGTTTCTCTGTGTAGCTCTGGCTATCCTGGAACTTGCTCCTGTAGACAAGGCTGGTCTCACAGAGATCCACCTGCCTCTGCTTCCCGAGTGCTGGGATTAAAGGCTACGTTATGGTGCCACCACTGCCAAGCAACATTTTACTTTCTTAAGAAAGCTTAAAGGGCACCGTCCCTGCAGCTCAAGCAATTATTAACTTCTCTGTAGTAATATGGAGTCAGAATGGAATTTCCATCTGATTTAATCCCTGAGCAGCTTTATTAAAAAGCTATTTTTTAAAAAGCCCAATAAAAAAACTAAATACTCTATTAAAATTCTACCAGAATGTTAAAGTGATGAACATATTTCTGTACAGAGACATTAAATCTACTCCAACTGTCCTTCACCCTTTTCCGGGAAGGAGCCAGTCACTCCAAGTTCCCAGTACCTGCTCTGGAGTGAACCCATACAAACTAAGTCTTTACTGACCCAGAAAACACCCTCTTACTTTACTGGGGAATATATTGCCTCCCCTTGTTTTCTTTAACCAGCATAATGAATGCTCCACTAAAAATACAAAAGTTTCTCTTACTAAGCAAGGCTAAATAAACACCCCTGCCCCTGTGTAAATAGGAAAAATACACTTTAAAAGGAAAATTTTCTCAATAGCTTTTCAGAAAGTTGGTAATGTAACCATTTTATCAAAGAAGTCATGAGTACCCAGACAACCCTAAACACTGGCTAAAAGCTTGATTGCTCATGGCTAGGGTTATAATAAAGCCCAGACCAGACTCAACATATACAGTTGTGGACCAGTGAGACCCTGGGAATGGAAGTGCTCACTCAGGCTATGCTCTCTGGAAAGAACATGTTGGACCCAGAGAGAAGAAACTGCCTACTGTCTTTGAAGTACTTTGTAGGCAGTTTGGCCCCTGCTCAAAAACAACACAATTCATATTATAATGACAGAATCCTAGCAGTAGAGCTGCGTCTGGACCAACTAATTATAGGGCTATATTTGGCTTTTTCTAGGGTCAAACATTTTCTAGGAAAAGTGTGCTTTTTCTCTCCTTTCTTCCCCTCCACTTGGATACAAGGTCCAGCCCAGGCTGGCCTAGAACCCAGTCTTCCCCTCAGCTGGATTACAGGTATGATCACCACACTAGGGACTGTTTGCTCCTAACAATCAACTAAGATGAATCTTTTCTAGACAGGAAAGGGATGGCAAGGCTTCTCTACTTTCCTCTGACAAAATTAGACAGTGAAGGTCAGAGAGTGGCACCTGGTTAGGAAGTGGCAAAACTAACTCTCCTCAGGTCCCTGCAACAAAGAGGAAAAAACCAATAAGACCAAAACCACAAAGACTGGGAGTGGTGAAAAGGACGAACTGATACCCGGCTTCTGAGCCGTCAAGCATCTGTCCCATCCCTGCCACCCAGCAGCTCCGACGAGGGTTCACCTGAACAGAGACTGCTGAAATGGGCGTGAAGCATCATGGACACACATTCGTAGGTGCCCACCCAAGAGAAAACGATCACTGGGCTTCAGAAGGCTTCTGCACTGAAAAGCTGGCTTCCCATTTTCAGGAAATCTGCATGTCTCCTGAAAGCACTGTGGGGGACACAGCCACAGAGGCACTAAGGGCCTCCTCTGCTGGTTTCTGCTTGGAGGCGGACAAGAGAAGGAGCTCCACCCTGAGCCATGAGGGCCAACAGGTCAGAATATATCTTATTCTGGCAATATCTGAGGGACTCAGTTTCTTCTGTTTTCTATTTCAAAGACATACAGGTCTTTAAATGGTAGTGGAGGCTGGGGACTGGCTCAGTGGCAGAGTGTTTGCATAGCATGCATGAGGTCCTGCATTCCATGAGGAGAAGGGAGCAAGGGGGAAAACACTGAGGTCAACCAATTGGATCTGGAGCTTCCTATGGCTCCTCCAAGAAACAGTCACAAGAGTTCAAGGGCTGTGTTGTACCTAATTATATCACAGAGCACAATGGCTTATAATTCACTGATTGTCTTATCTTGTGCCAGGCAAACCTCTGGGTAGCTTTCTGTTCATTTTCTCTAAACTTCATTACTCTGAACTTCTAAGTCTTATCCCCCTCTGGCATATGAAGAAATTGAGGCTCAGAAGTTAATTCAGTCATTAGAAATTGCCCAGTCAAACCCAAAGCACAAGTCTCGTATCTCACGGTCTAGGCATGAGCATGTCTACAAGGCTGAGTCTAAGAAGTTTCATCAGCACTTCCAAGCTCCTGAACTCAGCGAGTCTGGCTGCACTGAAGTGTACGTTTCCTCCAGCTTGAGTCTACTTGGAAGATAGGTGTGATCTAAGTTGCAGGCCCAGCCATGTTGGCAGCATTCTGAGGTGGATCAGTTTCTGGCAGTTCTCAGCTTCCTCCGGAAGTAGTCAGGGGCGGCTTCATAGAGCCACTCAGCATCCACAACACAGAGGTCACGCATGTAGCATTTGTTGGTGTACAGCAGTGCAGTGTATACCACACAGGCAGGTTTGCAGTGGAACAGGACAGACGATGGGTGGATGGCCACTGGCTGGTGTGTGTCTGTGGTGGCATAGGTGCCATCTGGCTGGAGTTCGGCAGTACTCATAAAGAGGCTGTGAGCCAGGCAGCGGCGGACACTCTCCATGTCCCCTCGAGATGACATGATTGGCATTGACATCTGTTTTAGGAAACAGAAAAGACCCCAAACATTAATCCTCCTCAGCACTGTACAGCGCAAGGGAGCAGCAAGACCTAAAGAGTGGCCAACACAAAGTGAAATCTTGATTGACATCCAAAGGTAGCATTTCAATTGCCATAGGCAGCAGTTCAGGTGAAGGATGAGGGCACAGGTGAGGGAAAATAGATGGAAACCATCCAGTTTGAAGAGAAGCATTTTAAGATACAGGATGGGAACCAAGCGGTGTGGTGGCATAAACCTTTAATCCCAGCACTCGGGAGGCAGACAGGCAGATTTTTGTGAGTTCGAGGCCAGTCTGGTCTACAGAGAGAATTCCAGGACAGGCTCCAAAGCTACAGAAAAACCCGACCTCGAAAACCCAGAAAGATACAGGATGGGAGCTGGAGAGATGGCTTAGAACTTAAGAGCACTGGCTTCTCTTTCAGAGGACCTAGGTTCAAGTCAAAGCACCCAGGACTATTTGTAACTCTAGCTGCAGGGGAACTTCTAATCTTCTATACCACAAGACTTGAGAGAGGGAGAGGAAGAGGAAGAGGAAGAGGAAGAGGGAGAGGGAGAGGGAGAGGGAGAAGAAGAGGGAAAGGGAGGGAGGGAGGGAGGG
>NW_026068017.1:2891253-2951207 GCF_014885135.2 Alexandromys fortis | reverse complement strand
GAGAGAGAGAGAGAGAGAGAGAGAGAGAGAGAGAGAGAGAGAGGCTGTTCTAAAGGAAGGTAAAACACTAAAACACTCCATCCTGCAGGCAAGCTCACTAAGCAAATAACTCCAAGGCTTCAGAAGTCTGGAACCAATTTTCCTTCTTAATTTTTAGTATTACTATTTAAAATCAGAAAATAGTTAAAAGTTTATAAAAATTTATGCATGAGATTCAGGGTTCCAGCCCGCACTAGAATGAGGTGGGGGGGGGGCAGGGAGAAAAAAACAAGCAAACCCAAATCACTATGGATTTCTAAGAATAAAGCACAATAGTGGGAGAAAGAAAGAGTGGAACTATGGGTAGCTTTTACTTTCTTGTACATTTAAAATTTTTCCACAATGAAAATTCCTCTCATACCACTAGCAGCAAGCAATCCAAGACCCCCATAATAAAACAAGAACTTCTTACTGAAAAGGAGGTACTACCTTTAAGCAGATTTCCCTCAGCTGTGCTCTGACTTCAGCTACTAGTAGCATATTCTTGCTGTTGACAAAATTCTCTTTGCACCAATCCTGAAGATAACAAAGAAGAGATCTCAATCCTCTTATTTCTATGCAGAGGAAACATGCATGTAACAAAATCCAGACTGCACCGCTGAATTCAGAGGGTTGTTCAGGTGTCAAAAGGATACAGGAAAACACCTTTATACTGAAAAGTATGAACTATGAAAAATATGAATTGTTGAACCTGAAATAAAACTTTAAGATTTCCTTTCTAGAGTCGTCATGAAAAAAGCTACTGGCAATGCTGATAATAATGCACTGCCATACCCAGAAAGGAAGAGCACCTCTAGAATATTAAAAACTAGTGAGAAAAGACCAAGAAATTGGTGAAAAATAGACAAAAGACATAGAAATGCCTAATACATATATGTAAGGATGCTTGTCTCCTGAGGTATGGGGGCAATACGGTTCAGAACAATGAAAAAACAGATGGTACAAGGGATTCCAACTGACAGCTAGCTGGAGGGACAGTGGAGACGGGCATTCTCCCACACTCCAGGAGCCCAGCCCAGTAAGTCTACTTGCTCACTTGTTGGCCCCACAGAATCTCCCTCGTGAGCACAGGGGGTCCCCGAGCAGGACACCACTGCGGTGATGGAGAGAGATGTAGCCGAAAGGACAGAATGTGGATGGATGTGAAGGACGTGTCCCCTTTTCTCTTTGTTTTGAGACAGTCTTAAAATATAGCCTGGCGCAGTCTACCAGGCCCTGTTAAAAAGCATATCCTTAGTGCTGGGTGTGGTGGCACAAACCTACATTCCTAGGCTGACAGAAGGCTGATCACAAGTCCAAGGTCAACCTGGGTTACACTTATAAGCAAGACCCTGCTTTAAAGACAAACAAAGGGATGACAGTTTCTTGGTGGGACACACACCAAGGGCAGGTCAGTCTTCAGTAAGGAAGAACTCAGCACTTTGTTTAAATATAAATTGAGGGCCAGCAAGAGAGCTCAGCTGGGAAAGATACCCGCTGCCAAATCTGAATACCTGAATTAAACCCCCTGGACCCATACTATATAAGGACAGAATCAGTTCCTCCAAGTTGTCCTCTGACCTCTACAGGTGCCATGTGGCACATCTGTGTATGTGTGTGCACACACCCATGCATGTTTGAACACACATATACAAAGTGTAAATAGAAATAAAATATAGCAAGTTGAACAAATGCTAAAATTGCAGAACAGCATTTTTTTAAAAGAATTCACTAAAGCACAATTACAATTTATTAACACATAAGAGAATATACTGACATTTTTCATCTTAGCACAAGGAACTGAAGTATGATATCAAAAAACTAGTATAACAGTTGAATAGGTAGGCAAGAACATCATCTTGTATGGTTTGAATATTCTTCAGTTTCATTGAATCCCTATTGTGAAACATTAAGGGAAAACTTAATTCAGTTATAGCATTTGTGGGCCAGTAAGATGGTTCTGTAGAAATATATTTGCCACCAAGCCTAATGACCCAAGTTCGAGCCCTTGGGTGTACATGGTAGAAGAACAGAACCAAAAGTTGTCTTCTGACTTCCACATTATGCTCCCTTGCCCCTATATAAACAAACAAACAAACAAACAAAGTGCAATTTAAATGTAAAATAAGCTGGGTGTAGTGGCACTTCAGGCAGATCTCCAAGTTTAAGGCCAGCCTAATCTACACAGTGAGTTCAGGATAGCCAGAGCTACATAGTAAGATCTTGTCTCAAAAAACAAAACAAAACAAAACAAAACAAAACAAAACAAGCTAGGTGGTGGCGGCACACACTTTTAATCCCAGCACTAAGGAGGCCAGTCTGGTTTTACAAGAGCTAGTTCCAGGACAGCCAGGGCTACACTGAGAAACCCTGTCTTGAAAACACCAAAACCAAACCAAACCAAACCCCCTTAAAAAATAAATATTTGGGAATAATAGTAGCACATGCTCTTAATCCTAGCACTTGGCATGAAGAGGCAGATCTCAATGAGTTTGAGGTCAGCCTACATAGAAAATTCCAGCTTTTGGAGTTGTGTAGTGAGAATCTGTCTTGAAAAAGCAAAACAAATTTTAAAAACTTAGGGGCTGGTGACACAGGTCAATGGTTAAACATAACCTGTTCTTTCAGAAAACCAAGTCCAATTTCCAGCACTCACATGGTGGCTTACAACCATCCCTGGGAATGATGCCTCTAGCCTCCACAAGAACAGCCAAGTAGGTAGTGCTTAGAAACACGAGAAGGCAAACACACTCACACATCACACAAATAGCCCAACTTAAAAACTATGGTGTTTATAACAGCAGTAGGACACCTGGAGAATGACTAGGGTTAAATAAGGCCAGAAGGCAGAGCCCCATGACTGGATCCCCACTGGCCCCTAATTAGGTGAGGGGAAGCGACCAGTCACACGTACACTCAAGTCCTCTTGCTGAGTGGTATTGTTTTACCTTGAAGCATCAGACAAGGCCAAAAAAGCATACATCTCTTTTATTTATAAAATGGCCTCTCTCAAAAGGGCTAAAGTTAGGCATAGTGGCACACACCTTTAGTCCCAGCACTAAAGGCAAAGGCAAGCGGGTCTCTGTGTGCTCAAGGCCAGTCTGGTGGTCTAAATATGAGTTCCAGGACAGCCAGGGCTATGGAGAGACCTTCTCTCACAACAAAAAAACAAAACAAAAAACAAAAACAAACAAACAAACAAAAAGAAAAAGATAACTGAGTGGCTGAGATAGGGTCCACAATTTGTGTTAAACACAAGCAGAATGAATACCTGAACCAGTGTTTCGCTCTAGTGATTCCCAGTACTACACATTTCTGAGATGACAGCTGGCTTTGTGTGTGTGTGGGACTCTTTTTGATGATTTTGTCAAAAAAAAAAAAAAAAAAGTATACTTAAAAACAGACCTGAAAGAATGGATGTGCTCACCTTATTCCCACCTATGTTTTTGAAGGTCCGGTAGATGTTGAGCAGGGTGATGTGATCCCCCTCACTGGATATGAATTTCTTCCGGACACTCTGTACTTCATCTCTCCGGGCAGGAGGGTTATAAAGGACACTGTCCACAGACAGCAGGGAGACTATGGTCAGAATTTCTTCCGTACAATGGAATTTGGAGGACAGGAGGATAGTCTGGAAAGTCAAATTGAAAACACATGGGTCAGGTTTCCTGGCTTCCAATTAGTTTCTGTACACTCTCGTGCAGTTTCCCTTCCAGGAGTGTGGTGGCTTTAAGACCATGACACAGGGGCAATGCCATTCACTTCTTTGTAAAACAGAAAGATGCCATTCCCACAGGATCCCACACACAACATACATTAGCACGGTACACAAGTGGGGTGATACGTCATATTTAAGAGAACAAATTAGGTTAGTTCAGAAGCACTGGGCTTAGGCATTTCCTAACCTGCAATGTAGAGGAAGGGAAAAGAGGAAGAGGGGTCATTTACTTTGGCAAATTTGGGCTCTAAAGGAAATGCTGCCATCTTTCTTCCAATTGGAGTCAGGGTAAGCTGGTCATCCTTATGTTCAAGAGCACCTAACAGGTCCAGTTGGGCAATGGCCGCCTGAATGTGATCTACAGAAATGGAGACATAAAAAGGAGCCAGAAGTCCAAAACAGGAAGAAGATGCAGCTAGTTGAGTGCTTCTGGATGCTCATGACTCTACAAACACTACCACGACCACCCACCACTGAGCTCACACGTTCCTAAGCCTTAATGTACTACAAGCAAGAGACATATAAAGCAATCATGAGAGAGCAGATACCCAGAGGAATGGGAAAGAGACAAATGTCAGAGGCTAGGCTTCCATGGTGTGGGTAGCACCACACAGATGTTGGCTGTATTACACTTTATAGTTTATATTTACTGCTCCTTTTTAGGAATTTCAAAATGAAAAAAAAAATATTACGAGTAGATCAGTGTGCCCTATGTGTTTTTTCTTTTCTTTTCTTTTTTTTTTTTCTTTTTAAAGATTTACAAATTCCCACCCACAGGGACAGATTTTTGTTCAGAAGACAGCCAGACATCTCTTGAGAGAAGAATTGAACTGAGGACTGGGGGGATCTGGGATACCTATTGATAGTTTACTCTCTCTCAACAACTGCATTTCCTTAAACAAAAGAAAAATGGCATGGTGATAAGGGTCTAGATGCCAAAGCTGCCACCATTTATTGTTAGTTCTTAAAGGTTCTTCCTCCAGGAGAGGAACTAGTGAAGGGAGGGACTAGTCAAATCCTAGTTTAACCCAAAGGCGCATGCTCTCTTTATCCTTTCATTGGGCTTTATGGGCATCCCATGGATGCCTGATGACCTCTGGTCCCCGCACAACGGTGCTATAACATAGAACCTACCATTTCATAACAAATGAAGTCAAATCAGCAAAACAACATGATCAAAATACTTTTTTTTCTTTCTCAAAATACTTTTCCTGGGGGGAAGAGCTCCTGTGCTATTTTCTGTCTGTCTATCTGTCTACCTTCCAGCTTACCTGGAGATGGTTTGGACATGAAGTCAAAGGTGAGGACATTTGGGACTCTCATGGCTAGCAGCTGCAGTATCACACTTGCCAGGTTACACCTGTGAGGGAGAAGTGAGGGTTAGTCAACTGTCCCTGACCCCACTGGGACAAAACTGCTCCCTAGAGAGCGTTAGCAAAGGCTGCAGTCTGTGGACAGGATCAGAGGGAGGAGGCTGGGATGTATGGCACAGTACAGACACAACCTGGACCTACCTCTGAATCTCTGGTACTGTCATCTTCTCAAACTTCTCAAACTCATCCTCCGTGTAGAGCCGGTAGCAGATGCCACTGTCCTCTCGGCCAGCCCTCCCTGTGCGCTGCCAGGCCTGGGTCTTTGACACTCGTTGTACAGCTAGTACCTCAAGACCACTGTCTGTAGGGAGAGAGGGCCGTGAGTGTTTTGCTTCATCACGTAAGCAAACTGTTTCTAGAGTGCTGGCAAAACCAAAGATGCTGAGTACCACTGAGTGTTTCTGCAACATAGGGGTCTGGAAAAACTCAAGGCTTGAAAAGAAGGCACAGACCCAGCCTGCTTGGCCACTTTAAAACTCACAGTGAAGCAAGTCTAGCAATGAGTCATGTGTGAAATGTTACAAAAAACTACAACACCCTCTGCAAGCAAGGTGGCAGGAGAATGGTTTCAGAAGTTTGGGCTTAAATCATGTGAGGGCCAACTATTCCAGTGACCTGACACTGAGGGTTTCTTGGGGATTTTGGTGCTGAGTTTCTACCTAACTCGGAAGGCTGGTCATATATCAACCAATGATGACAAGGTCCTTTGTCTTCCCTCCCAGTTCTATAAGAAAATAAATCATGTGATATTCTTTTCCCCCTATAAGTAAAAGACATCAATTCTCTCAAGTACAGGAATATTTTGTGTCAGACACTAGAGACCGACACTTTGTCACCAGGAGTCGACCCCTCCAGTGCTTAGTAGAACATGCCAATTAAATATTGGGGAGTAATATTAATTGTAGTGGCACCAAATCCTCTGTAGAATAAAGCAGAGTATGAATCAGAAATGCATAGAACTGACTTCAAGGCAGCTTGACACTCGTAAGAAGAAAGAGCGAGTGCTCCCTCTGTGCTCACTGGGAACCCTGTCCAGCCAGGGCACCTGGCTCCAAGCTGGGCACCATGAAAACCCATACAGTCACACTCTGGTAGCCATTTGGAGAGCCTACCACCGGTACCATGCTGTCCCTGGCTTTCTTGCCCCCATTCTCACCAAGCTTCCTGTGGGCTTTCAGACCTCAGTCCAGGCCGTCATCTGTCCTGTCTAGGTTCTCTGCAACTGAGTTCTTCCCTCTCTACACTTCCTGTCTCAGATCTCTTTTACAGACATGACTTGGAACTGTCCCTGTCACTCAAATCTCAGCTCCTCACAAACAGGAAATGTTTACTTAGGAGGAAATGGTGGGGTTTCATTTTAACCGTGCTTGCTATTCACAGGAGACATTCACGAGCTACAGTTTCTCACCAGGGTTATACTTCTTTGCTTTAACCATGCCCGTGTCAACTACATATTTTATTCCTGTAATGGTTATGGAGGTTTCAGCGATGTTGGTTGAAATGATCACTTTGCGATAGCCCTAAAAGGAGGAAGAAAACCAAAAAGCCATATGACACACACATGAGTCAGAAGGTGAAAACTCTAACTATGCATTTCCACAATTTGCTTAAAATCAAGAAAAGGTGACTTTATTATTAGTAGTAGTCATAGCAATTCCAGTCATTACACTTGACGAGGAACAAAGGGAAAGGAGTACACTGGTCCTTTCACTGAGGTCCCGAAGATTAATTTGAGGCAATGAGATGCAGTGGAACAAGATTCAAGGTGGGTAGACAGATAGGAGTTGGAATCCTGGCCCTGCCAGGATCTTACTATGTGTGCTTTAATCAATTCCCACCTCCCTTCTTGGGGGCCTTAGGATCCCTCACTGGATTCCATGAGAATGAGAGATGATCTATGTGTCAGCACTGTCTGGCTCATAAACAAATGGTACATGGTATTGTGGCTTATGCCAGCTCTTAGAAGAGCCAAACCTTTTAGTCTCTACACCTTTGTGCCCTCCCTCATCTCTCCCTGCAGCTGTGGACTCTACACCTGTTCCTCTCCAGTAGCTGATCTGGTACCTAAATGTTCCTCCTTCAAGCTTTCCTGGATCATGGTGACAGGCACACAGGCCCCGTTGTAGATCTGACTTGATGCCCAGTGACATGGCTGGCAGAAAGGTGGCACCGCACTCACCTTTGGGGCCCCTTGAAAGACTCGAAGCTGCTGTGAGTAGGGCAGGGAGGCGTACAGAGGAAGGACGAGCATGGCAGGGCAGCCATCAGGGAGGTGCTTTGCAATGTCTCGGCAGGTCTTGCTCATTGCTTCGATTTCCTCCTGACCAGTAAGGAACACTAGGATGTCTTGAGAAGAGGGGGCTTCCTAGAGAGAGAGAGAGAGAGAGAGAGAGAGAGAAAACACTGATGATTGTGATGTTTCCAAGAGGGTTTTTATTTTCTGTTTCACTTTTTAATGATGAAGATAAACAAGTCTGGCAGTGGCACCTCCCTGGGAGAAGATCCTTAGCAATGAACAGAGCTGTTACCACGAGAGTCAGTCAACTATGTTCTGAAACCAGGTAATGAAGTTTTGCAGGGAAATTAACATACTGTATTTGTAAGACAATACAATGAAAGCCTAGGAAAATCTGTATAAAG
The DNA here is from genome assembly GCF_014885135.2 of Alexandromys fortis. Classification (NCBI taxonomy): domain Eukaryota; kingdom Metazoa; phylum Chordata; class Mammalia; order Rodentia; family Cricetidae; genus Alexandromys; species Alexandromys fortis. The sequence goes on along the minus strand of NW_026068017.1, from coordinate 2,943,458 downwards.
TTCTTTAAGCTAGATGGCTCAGTGGCAAAAGGCACTATAGTGGTATTTTATTTATGCTTTAATAATTAAGCTTGCCTGAAGGGTAAAACTAAGTCACTAGAGGTCAGGCAAAAGTGTCACACACCTTTAATCCCAGAATTTTGGAGACAGAGGCAGGTGGATCTCTGTGAGTTCAAGGACACCCTGGGCTACGCAAGATCCAAGCAGAAACAGATCCAGGTGGTGGTGACTCATACCTTTAATCCCAATACTATGGAGTCACACGTCTTTACTCCCAGCACTAAAGGGGAATATAAGATGGGAGGAGACAGACGCTCAGGCTCAGCCTGCAGTCACCCAGCCTTGGCAGAGGTAAGACTTCTCTAGTGTCTTGACTGTTTTGCTTTTCTGATCTTTAGCTTGAACCCAGTAGCTGTCTTTGGGTTTCTATTATTCGTGCTACAAGGCACCTGCTGCCAAGGCTGCCAGCCTGAGTTCAATTTCCAGGACCCATGTGATGGAGGAAAGTAAGACTCCTTAGGTTCTTCTCTGACGCCCTCATGGAAACTGACTTCAGCAACTGTGCCCCCATTGAGCCTGCCCAGGTAAAGGTGCGAAGAGAACCAACTCCACAAAGTCATCTTCTGACCCCCTGATGTGGGCTCTGCCCACACACATCAATTAGAAACATGCACCCCTCCCCACAATAAACTTTTAAAAATAAAATTACATTAAAAAATTCCCATCTGAATTTTGGCCACACTTATTTGGCAAGCACTTTAATCACTGAACAACTCTCTCAAAAACTTTTGAAAACACCCCAGGACATGCGTGGAGCATACTTACAACTGCAGCATTCAGGAAACCTAGGCAGGAAGGTGGCAGGTTGGAAGCCAGTGGCAAGACTAGACATACTTGAATAGCATTCTGGGTTGCAACATAATATATGCTTTAAAGACAAGTTTGCTGCCCACTCTTCTAACGTGTAAGAGCTTTCTAGCTCAGACAACAGCTGCCGATAATTGATTTATCTTTCTTTTTGGAGAAAATAGGAAATATCAAAAAAGAGGCAAAACAGATAAAGCAAATTAACCTTTTTTTGGACGATCACTTTATTACATTTATTGATTTGTGTAAGTGGCACGTGTGAAGGTCACAGGAAAACTTTAGAGCCGGTTCTCTCTTTTGACCACGTGGAGCCCAGGGCTTAAACTCAGGTCCACAGGCTCAGAGCCAAGCCCCTTTACCTGCTAGGCATTTCACTGCTCACAGATGAGCTTTTCCTGATGATACCGCTCACAAAGCTCTCAGATTCAGTTGCTTTTCTTTCAGAGGCTAACTGTTCTCACAATTAACTGTAAAGTGAAACAGAACTTGCCAGGAACTTTCACCCCTTTCCATACCTGGTGGATCTGGAAGACTGAGATAAGCGCTGCGTGCAGGTAATCCTGCTGAGGCTGTTTGGTATAGAAAATCTGGATTGGGTGCTGCCGACCTTCAAGGTACAGGACAGGGGCGCCATTGAAATACTGAGAAAACAGGTCAACATCCATGGTAGCTGACATCACAATCACCTACAGGAGAGAATTAGGATGAGAAATAAATACTGGACAGCATTTCTACAAAGCAGACAGCTGAGGCCGGTATCGCTCCCACCATCGTTAACTTTCTCCCATGTGCCTGAAGCACCCCCGAAAGGCAGCCTTGTCCTTATGCACAGTCCACATACTTTGAGAGGCAGTTTCCCTAGCTCCTTTCGCCTCTTCTGCGCTGCCTTCACCACTCCAAAGAGCACATCTGTGTGGATAGTCCGCTCATGGGCCTCGTCCAAAATGACACAGCTGTACTTTCGAAGCAAGGAGTCTGAAATTGCTTCTCGAAGAAGCATGCCATCTGTGAGGAACTTGATCCTGGTGTCTTCTGAAGTGACATCCTCAAAGCGCACAGTATAGCCAACCTGAGAGAAAACATGGCTCCTTTATTAATTAAACATTTATTGAACACTGGTCGACTGTCTACCCAGCCCTGTCCTCAGCAGTCTATGTGGAGAGACGAACACTGGACAATTACCATTAGCAATGAAGCATCACAAAGAATGAAAATCTAGAGAAAGAAATGAGCAAGAGCACTTGCCTCGCAGGCCTGGCAATCTGAGTCCAATCCCTAGAGCCACAGATGAGAGAATTGGCTCCCAAATTGTCCTCTGACCTCCATACTGACACACACTAATAAAAGGAAAAAAAAAAAAGCCAGGCGGTGTGGTGCACGCCTTTGATCCCAGCACTTGGGAGGCAGAGGCAGGCAGATCTCTGGGAGTTTGAGGCCAGCCTGGTCTACAAGAGCTAGTTCCAAGACAGACTCCAAAGCTACAGAGAAACCCTGTCTTGAAAAACAAAAACAAAAAAACAAAAGGGAAAAAAAACCACATACCCTAACCTTTAAGCTACTTACGTACAGACATGAAAAGTTCAAACTATTTTTACTTGTAACACACATATACAATACAAATATGAATCTGTCTCCTACATAGTTCCAAGACTCATTCTATAGACCTACATTAAGTACAGCGTTCATATTTTTATAAAAATACGTATTTCATACATACATGTAATAGATGTAAAAGAGGTTTCTGGATAGACAAGATACTGCATGCTTGTAATTCTAGCCCTTTGGAGGCAGAGGCAGGAGGACTGCAGAAAGTACAAGGCCACCCTAGTCTATACGTCTATATTCTAAGTTCCATGCTAGCTACAAGTGAGATCCTGTTTCAAAAAACTCCAACAAACATAAACAACGTGTCTTAAAGTCTTAAACTCATAAACTAGGTGTGAAGGGTCCAGCTCAGTGGCGGAGCACTTGCCTCGTATGTTCAATCTCCAGCACCTCTAAACAAGAAAACATCTGATTTACTCAACTTGCCAATAGCTATGAAATCAAAGCTAACCAGATTAAGAGCTCTGATCTCTCTAGAATTGGGAAAACGCTGAGCTTAGCCCAAAAGCAGTGGCAAGGAAGAAGCGTGCTATTCAACTGAGTTTTGAGGCACACCCTTGTCATCGCAGAATACAAGAGGCCAAGGCAGCAGGACTGAGGATTTGGAGTACCAGGCCAGCCTGTGCTACCTGTGGGAGACCCCAATCAACATAACAATGGGAGTGGGAGGTGAAGGGTGCTGGAGAGCTTGTTCAGAAAAATATAGGGCAGAAAGAAGCACATTAGGTGCTGGTTAGTACGTAAAGCAAGGAGGTACCAGCTTCCCGAGTTCAGTCCTCTTCTCATCTGAGACTCTAGTAGCAAGAGAGATGGCAGCGACTCGACGGGGCTGGGTCACTGCAATGATGCCCTGGCGGCTAATTCCCCCTTCATAGAGATACTGTGGGATCTGAGTTGTCTTCCCAGAGCCAGTTTCCCCTAGGAGAGAAAAGAAACTTATTCAAATGAGACTAAAGCAAACTCACCAAATATAAAGCTTCAAGTCAGGAAAAACAAAACAAAAACACACAAGAAAATAATGAGTTGGTAAGCTTAGGCAAACGGGCACCCAGGTACACTGCTGGAGAACAGTCATAGCTACTGTTTCCCAGGGGGCCCAATTACATTTCAGAAACCTTTACACTGGGCTGCGCATGGTGACACATTCCTTAATCACAGCAGGAAAATCTTTCTGAGTTCTAAGCCAACTTTGTCTACACAGGAACTTTGTCAGTTCCAGGACAGTCAGTATCACATAATAGATTGTCAAACAAACAATAAAAACATCCTAAACTTTTAGGATGTTTACAATTCCACTTGCAGAAATTTGAGAAAACAAAGATGTTTATTCAATGATGGCAACAGTACTGAAAGCGTGTATAATAGTATGTGTGCTGGTCTGAGTAGGTACAGCCTCCACAGACTCATCAGTTCGAATGCTTGGCCCATAGGAGTGGCACTATTAGGAGGTGTGGCTTTTTGGAGGAACTGTGTCCACGTGACGGCAGGCTTTGAGGTCTCACATATATGTTCAAGCTACACCCAATGTGGTACTCAGTCTCCTGCTGCCCATGGATCAAGAGGTAGAACTCTCAGCTTCTTCTCCAGCACATGTCTGCCTGCACGCCACTATGTCCCACCACGACAATAATGGACTAAACCTCTGAACTCTGAAAGTCAGCTTCCATTAAATGTTTTCCTTTAATAAGAGTTGCTATGGTCACGGTGTCTCTTCACAGCAACAGGAACCCTAAGAACCCTAAGACAGTAGGTAACTGGTATGGTTACAACATAAAATGAAATATGACAGTCATGTAGATTGATAAATACTGATTGAAGAGATGTCTATTCATACATTGCTCACCCTTCTCTGGCTGCTGCTTGCTGCTTTCTTCAAATCTTTGCTTTTGCTTACACTATTATGGGTGCAATACCTATCTGCGTTCATACAAATTGGCAAGTTGCAGGATGTCAGACAGCAAATTCTTACCCTCAAGGCTGTACCAGTGGCCCTCATCTCTGGAATCCTTAGCGCCCGTGAATCTCTCTTCTAGCACAGATCATTCCAAACAGTACAGACGCACTTGAATGTTTCTGCCCTCTTCTAATACCTGAGGGCAGAGGTCTCTTCATGGGCTTGAGTACCCTGCAGAGTGCAAGCCCCCAGTAAGGGTTGTTTCCTACCCTCTGTTGGTACCTCTAACAGCACCTGCACACCCTTCTTTGCTACGGCTTATCCTCTTTAATGAAGTCCTCCAGTCCTATGTCTTGCATTTTCTCCCAGTTCCCAGCTGCTTCTGACTGTTCACCTTTCTTGACTTAGCCAAGAATCTCGGACTAAGAATTTGATTATCCTGCAGTTTCCCAGTGAATCCTCCACATGACCTCAGACTTGGATCAATGTCTCTTGTGCATCTTTCCAACTCCTAGTCTAAGGTAACTGAAGATTGTGAAAACAAAATATGCCAACTATGCAGATGGAGGACCAAAATGCACCTGGGCACCAGCTCTACTGTACATCGTGTTTCTGGTTTTGCAGCCTGTCTTCTGTCTCCATCTCCTCGAGGGCCTACTTGCAGCTCTGGGACTTTTGTTCTCATAGGGACTCCTGCATCTGAGTCAATAGAAAGCTCTCAAATGTGATTTCTCTCCCTGCTACGAGGGCTTCTGCAGCACTTTGCCTCCTCTGAGGTGGCCTTTCTCCTGTGCCAGGTGGGCTCCTCATAACCCTTGTCGCCAGGGCCCCCCTTCCCTTACACTTCCTGACCTTTGTTCCCTCAGCTCTATTCTCTCTTCAGTGTCTCTGCTCTGTTCACTGAGATCTGTATAAGTTCCTTGTGTCCCTCGTTTGGCCAAAGCAGGAACCAGTTTTCACTGCCTTCACTCTTTTACCTCCTAATCACTTCTCGGTCCAGTGTCAGGTCTATTCGTAAAGTTCTCTTGAGAAAGTCCTCAGTAGGAGGGATAACCAATACCATGCATCCAAATCCAACGTGTACATCCCCTATTTTGTCTCATTATTACAGGACTTTGTCGAGGCCACGCAAGGAGACTGACAGGCAGCACTGGAAATCATGGAACATGGCTTGGCGGTCAGCAAACGTCATCAAGGGAGCCAGAGCGCCAGGGACTAAACATCCTGAGGACCTTGTGCTGTTGTTGAGCATAACTGTTTACTGCCTTCGTGGTCACCACGTCCCTCATAACCTACGGGCTGTATGAAAACGCTTAGGGGGTCTCCAGCCCCCACCCCCTACTGGGCACTGACTGGGCAATAACAGTGATTGACTTTTTCCAGGCATTGCTGCTGGAGCAGATTAACGAGTCACCCACCACCGTCAGAAAGAATTTAGACATGTACAGTTGTTAAGAGGTTAGGTTAAGATGTCTCTGTTATGACTCCAGTGTAGAAAATCTTGGGGAACAATGTAAAGTTTAGAAAAGGACACTTTTAATGGTTGAGTAAGGGACTCGCTGAGGTCAGGGAACAAGAAGAATGGCAGCCTGGCTCCTGCTGCCTGATGTCTGATGTGCCTTTCTCGCTAGAAGGGGTTGGTGATCAAGGGTGATGATTACTTCCTGGTACCCATTTCTGCCTTCAGTTTCCTAATAAGATTTAATAATAATAATAATAATAATAATAATAATAATAATAACAATAATAATAATAAAAACCCTGTGACGAATGGGTCTGCACCCTGAGGGTTAAAGTGGAGCTGACTGACTGTTTTTCATATATAAAAGTTTAGATTTGTGATTCTTAAGATTTTAACTTTTGAGATAAACAATACAATGATCGATCCTTTCTTTGTAACCACAAAATGAAGCCAAAAGTGAAAGAACTGGCTAAGAAAGTACCTTTCTTGCTTACACTTTATTAATCTATAACAAGGTGCTTAGACATGAACATATGTGGGTCTTTGGGAATGATTACAATTACGTAAATTGTTATACATGTAAGAAAATGAGAAACATGATTTTTTTTACTTGTATTCATTATAATCACTCATTTGAAAAATAGAATGCAACTACACTGTACTTTTTATACTGTTTGAAATATTCTGTAGGGATATATAAACTGTAAAGGAAAAATAATGAAGATAGAGAGATCCTGTAAGAGTGTCTTCGTGTGTGTGTTTCCCCTTTTCACCAGCCCCACACAGAGTTCTGCCTCGCTCGCTGGCCCCAGAGAATTAAATTTTACTCCCCCTGATTAGGGGGATAAAAAGCACTAGGGAAGCAGACGCAGGTGGATCTCTGTGAGTCCGAGCCAGACTAGTCTACTGAGCGAGTTCCAGGACAGGCTCAAAAGTTACAGAGAAACCCTGTCTCGGAAAAAATAAAACACAAAACAGTTAAAAAAAATTGTTAAAAAAAAAAAAAAAAGCCAGCTCCACGCCTCCCCTCAGGGCCCGAGCTTTTAAAAGCCGGGCTTTAGAGCTCTCCACTCCATCCTCAGAACTCCAGGTCAGTGACAGCCGGCACTCGCCGATCTTTTCCTCGCTCCTTCAGGAGCTCCTCTTTCTTAACCATTGTGTACCAAAGCCCCTTGAAATCATGCTCTGCCCTCCAACTCTCCCAAGCTCTTCTCGTACACTAGAAACTGGTGCCAGTGAACTGAACTGTTTCTGACCGCCAGTCTCTCCAGCGTCTCCAGGGATCCTCTCCGCAGGTGCTGCCTCCTCAAAGCCTGGGGGAGGCCCGCCCTTCACAGCTCTAGAGCCTCCGAGAGGCATCCACACCCTGTGATAGAAGTGTGTCTTTACCGCCACACACGCCGGTCACTTGCACCGGGCAGTCAGCGCCAGCAGGCTAACTCGTCCGCCTCTTTCCCGAGTTCCCCGTCCATGCCGGGTACAGAAAACCTTTCAAGTTTGTTGAAGAACCCAACGCCAAATTGCCCTCGCAAAGCCAGGAAGCTCCCGCCAAAGCGGCCACTCACCGATGAGGACCGCACTGTCCAGGTTTCGGAGCTGAGCCAACAGCTGCCCCCGCGCCCGGAAGATGGGCAGGCTCCGGCGCTGCAGCTCCAGGGCCTCGCGGTAGGGACTGGCCGAGGGCTGGGCCAGCGGCGGTGTCTGCCTCCGGTTTCCTCCTGCTCCGCCGCCGCCAGGCGCCAACAGCATCACCACTCGCCTCCCGGGAGGGCAGGAGCCCGGCCGGAATCTCTTGGCCGGCGGGAGGGCCGCCTCCTCCGGCATGTCGGGAGGACCGCTGCAGGAGGCCCCGGCGCCGTCGGCTCGGCTACGCCGTGGACCGCAAACGCGCACCGCCCCTTTCTCTCCACGTGCAGGCGTGTCGGGGCGACCACCGATGATCTCACTGCCGCCGCCAGACTTTAGGAAAGGAACTCCAATTCCCGAGATGCATTGTGGGTTTGGGTACCATTTACATCCTGTGAGAGCAAGGCCTGAGGTGCTACCTAAAAAACTGCCCGAGCAGCAACAGGGAACGATAGCTATGTGGTTCCAAAAGCCTTTATTGTCTAACGACGTTGTCCTTTCGGATTCCCGTTATCACAAAATTATTTCTTTCCGATCTTCAACAATAGTCACGTTTTAAGGATGTTGCTTAATTTTGTAAAATCAACGAGGAACGCAAACATTTAGCCTTCTAAACAATGCACATTTTAAGGTACCCACTGACATCTCTGATTGACAAATATAATGAATTTTCTGAGATTAAAGTCATTCAGATGCTTCAAAGAATCTTGAAAATGTTACTAGTGAATATCTTGAGTTACAGAAAAGTGATCGATGATCCTGACAGCATGTATTTCCCTCAAAAAAATGATAAGTTCAAATAATACAAGAGGAAAAAAATTGTCTTTAACTCATCTCCCAGTAATTTCTATCAGATTATCCAATTCCTGAGATGCATTGTGGGTTTATTCAGTACTCCCAGAGAAAACTTGCATATAATCACTTCTTCCTTGCTTTTCCAAGTACAAGATCTTAGATGCATTGCTAATTCAACACAGAAAGACTGGCAAGCACTGAATGGTTAGCTTAACATTTTTCTTTTTGGGAGGATGTGGGCGTTTAACTTGTGTGTATGTTTGTGAGCTATGTGCATGCAATATTCACAAAGGCCAGAAAGAGGGTGATGGATCCCCTGGAATAAGAGTTAAAGGCAGTTGTGAGCCTCCTTTTGAGTGATTGGAGCCCAGGTCCCCGGGAAGAGCAGCCAGTCCTCTTAAGCGCTGAGCCTGTTCTTCAGACCAGTTTGCTTTTTCTTACAGGGAATGTGACTGCTAGTGAATAAACATGCTCTCAACGCATGTGAATGATAGTCACCAAATTTAGTACGTGGACTTACTTTTTAACCCCCCCCCCCCCACACACACACAGACATGGACTTTTCCCAGTCTGTTGTGGAATCTGATGTGGCCTGTGGCCCTTGGTCCTCTGAGATGCTTCAAAGCCTTAATAAGAATTCTGGGTCCCCATAAAACCCTACTATACCCAAGTTTACCAGAAAATTTGCGTAGGAATCAGGTTAATGACCATCCTTTATAAAATCAGGAATGCTTTCAAGATTAGTAAAGCCTTCCAATCCAGTTCTACACATGCCCACAGCCATCATTAACTGATCCATGTCCACTCGAAACGCATCATGTCGACAAGCTGTGTTAGATGGCAACATGAAATATCGCTGTATACTTATCTAAATACCATTTACAATGTGGCTTTCATAAACATATCTGATTAGCTAAAAACCAAGTCAAACAAAAACCAGATATTTTCATCGAGCTTCCAACAACATAACTAAGGGCTAATAAAAATGTCCATGTTGAGTGTGTTTAGGATGCATTTTAAGAATATACTGACTTAGCTGGGTGGTGGTGTCGCATGCCTTTAATCCCAGCATTTGGAAGGCGGAGACAGGCAGATCTCTGTGAGTTTGAGGCCAACCTGGTCTACAAAAGCTAGTTCCAGGACAGGCTCCAAAGCTACAGAGAAACCCTGTCTTGAAAAACCAACCAACCAACCAAACAAACAAACAAAAAAAACTCAACCAAACAAAAAAGAATATACTGACTTGAGGCTGGAGACAGAGCTTGAGGTTAAGAATGCATACTGTTCTTTCAGAGAACCCATGTTTGCTTCCTTCTATCCCTGTCAGGCAACTCTCACCTGTAACTCTGGCTCCCAAAGGCACCCGAACTGATGTGCATACAGTCTATACACACACACACACACACACACACACACAAGTATATATAATTTTACATTATATAAGTTATATAAAAATAACAAAATAAATTTTAGAAAAAAAGAATAAGTTGTCGTTTTGCTCCCCTTTCCCCACCCCTCCACCTTGTGTTGATTTAGGAAGGCAAGCAATCCCTTATAAAGAAAAATAACTTACATCAAGTTATGGACCTTGAGTAAATAAAAGGCAAATGCTAGTCTTTTCTTTGATGCACATTCCAAACAACCCAATGTGGGAGTCTTACAGTCCTAAATGATTACAAGAATCCAAATAGGTTTAGCTGGGTGGTGGTGTCGCACGCCTTTAATCCCAGCACTCAGGAGGCAGAGGCAGGCTGATCTCTGTGTGTTTGAGGCTGGCCTGGTCTACAACAGCTAGTTCCAGGACAGGCTGCAATGCTACAGAGAAACCCTGTCTCGAAAAACCAAAAAGAATCCAAATAGGTCATATAAACAAGTGTGAAACACTTAGTAGGTAAAACACCTCTCTCTGGAAAAAGAAAGAAAAAACTTCATACATTTATTGTGTGTGGAGAGAGTTCAGAGAACTTATGTTAAGTTGCTTCTCTTCTTCTACCACGTAGGGCCTGGGAATTGGACTCAGGTCAGGCTTGGTACTCACTAAGTGCCATTATCTCTGGAGCCATCCCACCAGCCACAACACACACACACATGCTCCCCTTCTCTAGAAGCACCCACTAATCACAGGCAACAGTTACCATGCAAGCCATTCTTTTTTAAGAAAAGCAAAACGAAAATGTTATGGTTTTAAAATATTGGCTCAGTTTTTTTTTTTAATGAAGGCAAAATGTAACATTTTTATAAGGAACTCATTCCTAGTAACCCACTTACTCAGTAGCCTCAATGATAAAATAATCAGAGTTGAAAACTTTAAATATTTATTACATAAACCATGTTGTCCACATGTCCTTCAGTGACAGTCTGAAATCTGCTGTCCCTCCAAACAAGTCTCCTGTAGTTCAGTGGCTTTCATATAAAGAAGCTAACACACTAAGCTTTCATATCAAGAAGCTAACACACTAAGTATTCAAAAGAATATCCTGACCCTTCTTCTAGAAGACGATCCTTCAGACACATTCCATTCTTATCTGAGATGGTGAAGTCTGTACACTTGACTCCCTGTTCTGACTGGGACTATACCAGCTCATGGTCACCTTGGCTTGCATGGCCATCAAACCATTGCCTTGATCATGTTTATCTTTGCTCCATACTGTTTTCAAAACAATCTTAAATTTCAGCAACTAGGTACAAGTTCGCATACATACATATTAATCCTTTCATAATTAAAAATACAAGATAATAGTTTGCTGATAAATGAACAAAGTATTTATTCAGCACCCATGTGCCAAGCACAGTGCTAGGCACTGTGGTCGATACAAAAATTAAGACATAGTCCCTGCCCTTAAGGAGCTTACATTCTCATGAAGGAAACAAAACTAACATGTAGCAGCTAAGAACAGTACAAGACAATGTATGGTTTGGTATAAGAACTTTAGTACAGATTTGAAGCTTCATAGGGATTTAAAGAAGACAACGAAATAGACCTTCGTACTAAGATTTGAGTGTTAGGGTCTTCAAAGACTGAAGAACTTAAATTGAGGTCCCTGCTAGGTGGAAGTGGGAGCAAGCTTCAGAGGAAGACAGATATGCATTTGAGAAGGGCCAAGAATTGACTGCAGACTTCTGAGCAGAGCCGCTTAACCATAAAAGCAAGGTTCAAGAGCTTTGATGAAAACTCAAAACAGTAAGTAGCTTAGTCATCCTGAAGAGAACGAAGGGCAGGATATTGGCTAACCCAACTAGAAGTCACCTGGCAAAGGAAAACAGCCACAAAGTAAAACAGTGGCAGAAGGCATGACAATTCTAGGAAGCATGTACACAACATGCCAATAGCTCCAATGTTTCCTAATTCCAGAGGACCCTAGAGACAGTGCTATGGTTCCATTTCAAGATCCAGGATGTGGACGTTTTGCCTCACACAAGTACAAAAGAAATATAAAAGACAGGAAGACGTAGAAGAATGACAGAAAGAGAAGTGGAAGAAACAAGTAAAAATTCATAGTGAAAAAAACACACCAAAGTATAAAAAATGTATCTCCTAGGGAGATGCAATTGGCATGTCCATTCAGGGAGATGCAACTGGCATGTCCATTCACTTTTAAATGAACATATATCGTGTTTCTATAACAACGGAACAAAACTCCCTATGCTTTAGGCGTGCTTTTCAGTTATTTCTCGTACAATCCAGGAGACATCTCAAACTATATTCATATATGCTTAAGTGGTCACAGAATCCCATAATCCAATCTTACTTTTCTGTTGACTCACATTACAAAAAGGAAGTGTGTTTTGGAAGAACCAGAATCAAGAGGTTTTCTGGGAAAATGAGGACTTTTCCTCGTGCCCAGGTAAGCTCAAGGGATCCTATCAGACTACCCAGGGCCAGGGACACAAATGTGGGACTGGCCAAACTAAGAGGCCAAATGACTGAAACTGGCATTCTCAGGGCACAGTGTGGAGCACAGCATGGCATTTTGCCAATAGGAATTGACCTCCTAAAAACCAGAGACTGCAAGTTTGAGGTCAGTCTGGTCTACAGAGCGAGTTCCAACGACAGCCAGGGCTGTTACACAGAGAAACCCTGCCTCTAAAAACCAAAAAAACCAAACCAAACCAAAAAGCAACCAGAGACTGCTTTAGGCTATGCATCCAAAATGCATTTCCTGCTTTACCCAGCCATTAATATGTACAGGTATTTGCTACTTAAAACGCATTTCCTGTTTTACCCAGTCAGTATGTACAGGTATCTCTACTTAAAATCAACAGCAGGGAAAGAGATTTTAGAATTAAAACTTTACCACAAAAATTCCACTAATTAGCTAAATCCAAAATTAATTCAGGAACAATAAATAAAACCTAAAGAAACTCATTTCTGGCTCAAAAGCAAGCAATAATAATAAAAACAAATTTCTAATGAATAGAAACAATGATTAAACTTAAGAATCCCATGAGGATCATATAATCTAAGACTGTCATTAAACTTAAAAGACTTTTAAACAAAAGAAAAGCAGTCCCGTTAATACATGTTTCATGAAATCCAGGTATTTACTGGCAACATGTAAGATGTACTTATTTCATTCCTTACGTATATTCCACTTAGTCGTTAAAATACTTTCCGCTTTCAAGACAACCTGAAGCTTCACCTTGACTGTCTACTATGGTTTATTTAAGCCTATGTCAACCTCTGAGAAAGATCTTCACCTCAACTGTCTACTCTGGTTTATTTAAGCCCATGTCAACCTCTGAGAAAGATCTTATTCTGGAAAGCAACTCAGCCCAATAGGACAATCCAGTCTGGGGAGCCCTTGCCTATTTGAGGTTTATGAAGACTGTCTGAGATCGTTTTTCTGGGTTCTGATAAATCAGCATGAATGTAAAACAAGATGTACTATCTTTGACAAGCATTCACTGAGCCATCGGTATGGCTGCTCCCAAATATCCTCATTTCTACCTGACTGGGAAGGTGACCCAGGCACTTGGCTCTGCTCTGGAAAGGTTTTGAGCGTTTCTTGAAAGAAATGACAAGAGGAACACATTCCCAATGGCTTCCCATTCATATTCCTGTACTATGACAAAGGGTGGCCTAATCTTGGTGTTTCTTAGTGGAGAAATTCCAGCAACAAGAGATGTCACAGTTGCTTTGTGTTTGCAGCTGACTTTCCTACAGATTCCTCCGGTACAAGAAATCACCCTCCTTTCTCTCTCCTCCTGTGGTCTAACTTGAAGCTTTGTGGTTTTCGGACGGAGAACTATCTTAATGGCAGAAACCAATCTTCCTCCTACTGAGGCTACGACTCTGAACTAGTCCGATGTACATAACAGCTGTTTATTTCCAATCTTGAAATCCAGTCGAAAGGTGTGGAGACACGAGAAACTGCTGTGTTCAGACCTACGCAGGAGAGCTAGAACACATTACCATGATTTAAAAGATCACACGAAAGCTTAGATACAGTGTGAGAGAGATGGAATTCAGTTTTATTTTGTCCTCTCTGAAACTTCCATTTACACCACGGCCTTGTCTATCAAAGAAGAGGAGGAGGAAACGCCCTGTCTCATGCCACAGAGCTCAAGTACCCATGTACTTGTCAGAGGTGGCAGGGTATCTGTTTCTCCAGTTTTTTGGCTCCAAGAGATTATACTTTTAGTACCAGCATAGTGAGGGACCCTGGCAACTGCTGGAAATGTCTTCTGCGTTAGTCAGTGTACCATTCCGTAAAGTGCTTCTGGAGTTAAAAATCTGTCAAGCTGTCAAAAGTGTCCACACTTTTGCAACAAGGGATAAAAGAATCCCAATGGACATTTCACTGAGTCCTTCTCAGATGGGTCTCATAATTGGCACAGCTGCTTTACCCTCCAAGGCGCTGGCCCTCACCCCAGGCGAAGCCTCCTGGCCGCTCTTCAGGTAGTGGGTTGTAATTGGGATCCTCATCTGGTGTATCAAAAATAGTCCTCCTAAAACACACAGAGACCATTCAGTGCCAGAGCCATCTTAGACCGGAAGTACTAGAAAGCAGTTCATTCCTGAGGGCTTCCACAAACAGGTAAGTGCCAACTCTGCCTGCCAGCTAAAGAGACTCCACAATTATCTAACATTTATATTAACTTACCTCCTTTACTAACTTACTACAGAAGCAATAAATGCCGATGAGGTACCTGGAAGAGTCAAATCCACAGGCTCAAAAAGAAGGGTGGTTACTGGGTGATAGAAAAGGGACTTAATCAATGGGCAGTTTTAGGATTACAACATAAAAATTCTAAGGATAGTGGCCATAGCAGTACGACACAAATGCACTTAACACCACTGTACTGCTCACTTAAAAATGGCTAACATGGTGAACTTCATGTTGGGGCGTATCGATTTAGTTATAACTAATGTCAATGTCTATTAATAAGGGAGTAACATAATTATGTTAAATATGAATCACAGAATGTCATGAAGTCACTAAATTCTGTAGGGCACTTATAATGGAAAAGTAATCATAATCGCCCCCCCTCCCCAATTCCCCACTGCAGACAGGGCTTCTCTTTGTATAGCTCTGGATGTCCTGGAACTAGCTCTGCAGACCAGGCTGGTCTTGAACTCCTGGAGAGCCTCCTGCCTCTTCCTCCTAAGTGCTCAGGGATTAAAGGCATGTGCCACTACACCCAGCTAGGAAACTTAATTATTACATATTAGGTTTAAAAATGACATTTTAGCTGGGATGGGTAGGGTGGAGGGGTTACAACATGCCTTTACTCCCAGCAGGGGTGGGCAGATCTCCATGAGGTCAAGGTCTACAAAGTGAGTTGCAGGACATCCAGGGCAACACAGAGAAACCTTCTGTCTCAAAAAACCTAACCAAACAAAAACAAAACAAAACAAAAAGACATTTTAAGGAAGTCTGCAGATGGGGCTGTAGTGATGGCTCAGTAGTTAAGAGCACTTACTGCTTTGGTAGAGGACACAGGTTTGGTTCCCAGCACCCATATCTGAGAGTTTATAACCACCTGTAACTCCAGATCCAGGGGACACATTGTCCCTGGCACCTGAAGGCACATATACACTCGTGTACACATTGCACATAAAATGTAGGCTCACAGCCTCGTAAACACATTTATAAAATAAATCTTTGAAAGAAATTAAAAATATATAGCTATTTCAAAATAAGCATATACAGTTACCCTATCCCAAATACATCTACATACAAATAACACTACATGGACTAAATAGGCAAATAGATTTTGTGCATGTCTATATAAAATCAATAACAATAATAATAATAATGAGGTTATGAATTGGATAGGGAGTAGGGATGGATACACAGGAGTTGAAAGGGCAAGAGGAGGAAGTGGAAAGATGTAGATACAGTAATCATGTAGGAAATTATCAAAACAAAGTATGAAAGATGCAAGACTACCTCTCAAAAGTCAGGCAAGAAATTGCTATATAAAAGTAGAACTATGGAAGATTTTACCTCCTGTGGTGGTTGGGACAGGTAGGGCCCCAAAGATTCATGTATTTGAATGCTTGGCCCATAGGGAGTGGCACTATTAGGCTTTGGAGGAAGAGTGTCACCATGGGGTTATGGGGTTAGGCTGTGGGGGGGTCTCCTATGCTCAAGCTACACCCAAGGTGACAGACCACTTCGTGTTGCCTGTGAGTTGAGATGTAGAACTCTCAGTTTCTTCTCCAGTGCCATGTCTGCCTGCACACCACCATGTCCCGGCACACTGATAATGGAGTAAACCTCTAAAACCTTAAGCCAGCCCCAGTGAAATGTTTTCCTTTATCAGAGTTGCTGTGAGCCAGGTGGCGGTGGCACAGGCCTTTAATCTTAGCACTTGTGAGGCAGAGGCAAGAGTTTGAGGCCAAGCCTGATCTACTGAGTAAGTTCCAGGACAACCAGGGCTGCTACACAGAGAAACCCTGTCTCAAAAAACAAACAAAGAAACAAAAGGAAAAAAAGAGTTGCTGTGCTCATTGTGCCTTTTCACAGCAATAGAAACCCTAATTAAGACACTCACTTCTGGTTTTTTCATTGTTGTTGGTAATTAAAAACTTCCTCTTGATATGGATACTTATGTTACCTAGGCTGACATCAAACTTTGAAATTTTCTGCCTCCGCCTTCAGAGAGGATGGGATGACAGGCATATACTAGCATACCTTACTAGTTCACTCTTCTTCTGCTTATTTACTTTCCTTCTATTTTAAAAAGGTTTATTTTCTTTCGCGTTTTATATATGTGGGTATTTTGCTGGCATGTACATTTGCATACCTAAGGAGGGCACCAGATCCATGGGACTATAGCTATGGATGTTTCTGAGCCACCATGTAGGTTCTGGGAATTGAACTCAGGACCTTTGGAAAAGCAACTCTTAACTCCTGAGCCATCTCTCCAGTCCCTTATTTTCATTTTATGTCTGTCAGTATTTTGCCTGCATGTACATCTATCGTGTGCTTGCAGTGCCTGCAAAGGCCAGAAGATGGCGCTGGATCCCATTGAAGTGGAGTTATTAACAGTTGTTAGCAGCTCTGTGGGTGCTGGTAATTCAACCTGGGTCATCTAAAAGAGCAGTCAGTTAATCACTGAGCATCTTCATTCTTTTTTGTTTAACTATTCTATAACAGAATTTTTATCAAACCTTTTTGCTGAATCAAGATCCTTGTTTGTTTTTTGAGACAGGGTTTCTTTGTGTAGCCCACCACTAACCAGTGAGTACCCCCTTTAAATGTAA
Source organism: Alexandromys fortis (assembly GCF_014885135.2). NCBI lineage: Eukaryota > Metazoa > Chordata > Mammalia > Rodentia > Cricetidae > Alexandromys > Alexandromys fortis. Next base: position 2,926,496 of record NW_026068017.1, on the reverse strand, counting down.
TTGTTGCCAAGGACACAAAATTCTAGAGCAGAGACAGGTCTTATAAATCAAACTCTAGCTCAAGAAACATCAGAATAATCAGCCTGGTCTACAGAGCTAGTGCCAGGACAGGCTCCAAAGCCACAGAGAAACCCTGTCTCGAAAAACCAAAAAAAAAAAAAAAAACAAAAAAAAAAAACTTCAGAATAAAAACAAAGAGAAGTGCTTCTAATCACACTGCTTGGTGGTGGGAGAGCTAGTCTGGCCTTAGGTCAAAGCTGTTTCTGTGCGATTTCCCTGTGTACCTCCACCACCTGCTCTGCCCGTCAGAACACCATCAGAAATGTCCTCTGAACAGTGTGGCTCATTTCACTGTTCATTCTCTCAACTTGGACAGCAGCTTTCATAAAACCAGCAGGCAAGCCGGGCAGTGGTGGCACACTCCTTTAGTCCCAGCACTCAAGAAGCAGATACAGGCAGCTCTACAATAGCTAGCTAGTTCCAGGACAGCCAGGGCTGTTACACAGAAAAACCCTGTCTTGAAAAACCAAAAATCAAACAAACAAACAAAACCCCAACAACAGCAACAAATATAATAATAAGGAAAAATAGAATGAAATAAAACCAGCAGGCTCCTCTCTGGGACACAGTTTTAGTGATCACTCACGAGCGTAATTACAAAGTCACCACAATGTCAAAAGCCCAGTAAGCACAACCCTGGCCTACTCTGCTTCTGGTCAATCCAAAAGTCCCCCGTTGTGGCCATGTTGCTCAATCTGCAAACACTGATATGAACCACATGCATCAGGAACTAAGGGAGCCCAAAATGAACCACGATCATAATCTGTCTGCATGGAACGTGAAACATGGTGCTAAATACTCACAAAATAGATGGTGTTTTCAGAATTCTTATTCCACCAGGCTGATTGGGAAATATATCTTCCAAGAAAAAATATATGTGCCCAACTGCAATACCTATAATCAACCAGAAATAAAGGACAAAAAGAAAGATCAAAATTTCAATTTTAAGTTCCCTACCAACATACGTCTTACTTAAGATAAATGTAATTATTGAAGATCTATGAACTAATATTATCTTTCAGATTAAACAATCTTGCAATAGCTATATACTTAGACTAAACAGAATAAACATGAAAGACAGTGACAAAATAAAAAAAAGTAGTGAGAAGACGCTTACCCAAAAGGTCCACAATAATCGAGTTCCCCAACAACAAGGAAAACCCCATGAGCACCCACGGCAGAAAGGGGGCCTGGAAGTTTAGAAGCCCAAAGAAGTTCATGCGGACATACGGGTTCCTTCGGCTCCATACGTAGACCAGCATTATTGTGAAGGCCTGGCCTAAAAAAACTAAGCTCACAAACAAACCAAAAAGCTAGCAAATGGAATTAAGGAAAACATCAACATGAAAGCAGGCTAGGGAAGGCTAAGGAAAAGAACTAGAGATTGCTTTTGCACTAAAATCTGATTTAGAAAAGCTAAGTACTGGTGATTTCTAAACTACAAGAGGAAATGCCTGAAATTAATTACCCAAGGTAACCAGGCAAAAACTGGTTTGGGCTAAATCATCCAGATCACAGTTACTACAGACTAAATTGCTTTTGTGATGCTCTGGCCTTTTTGAAAACATGAATCCCTGTGTCAGTAAGTGCATTGAAGATCATTCACCACCGACACCTTCACAGGTGGAACAAAGCTTTGGCACACAGCACCGAGTCTGTAACACACAATAAAACCCCTTTCTTTTTAAAAATATTGTATCAGTTTTGACAGTGACTTTAATACAACATGTCTTACCAACTTAGTGAAAGTGAAGTCACCCACCAACAATGATATAACTGAGATCCTTCAAGATAACCCACCTGGGTTAAAAGTTCTTGCTCAGCGGAGCCTCCTGTCCAACCTCTAGGCTTGGAAACTGGCAAAGAGGGCTGTGAAATAAATGGTAGCACCCTGGTAATTTATCTGCTTGTTCAGAGTAGCAAGTGAATCACGAAAGACAGACGAGAAGATTGAGGAATAGATAGTCTGGTCTTTAAGATTTTCCCGTATTCTATTTGTGAAGGATACAGTCATTAAAAATCCACCAAAAAGGAACATAAATACAAAGTCTGCTGTCCGACCTCGGAAAGAGCCTTCTTCTAGCATTCGACAGTAACGATATCTTAAGTTCAAGTTAAGAAAATATTAAGCACACACATAAGAAGTTAAAATGTAAAAAACCACGGAAACATACTTAGGCTTCATACTACACAGCCAAGCTGCATTTTTCTCTAAGAATGTTCATGTAGCAATCTGGTTCGTAGCAATCTGGTTTCATTTTTTCCCATCAAGCATTTTCGGCAACAATAGAACTAGCACCGTATTTTACAAAGGCTGTCCCTGGCTGGGGAGCTGACTCAAATGCTGCAGGAGCACGCTTCCAGTCGCATTCCACCTCTTCCAATGTAGGGTTTCATCTTTCCCAACTTCAACTACACATGACTTTGCCCCTTCCTTGGTTTGCCAATTCAGAAGAAACCCCTGCCAAGAAGCCTTGTGTGGCAACGACTTCTCCAGGCCAGGTAGGCTAAGCATTTCTATATTCTAGTCCATAAAAACATAATGGAAAACCTTTTATTAGAAACTTATGAGTCTCCTGCGATGAGCTAGAGTGATGGGTGCAGAGGAATGCCGAGCAGCACACCCAATCACCACCTTCCACTACCATGGCTCTTCCTTTCTTTCAACGAGCCTAAATATGTCAAGCCAAGCAGACATTTTGGCACTCACTTTTTTTTTTAAGCCTTGCAGTCATGGTCCCTACTTTCAGAAACACATTGTAAAAACCCTGGGGAAAATTCTGTTGAGTTACCAATGCTCCAGGCTGTGAAATGATACTGTGCCCTGATGCTGACATTAGTTTACAAATATAATACGATAAGTCACAGCCTAAGGACACTAATCTTTAACAGTTGGAACCTCCTGTGTAAACAAGGAGTTACAAAGAGTTTCAAAACACTATGATCTAGTTACAAACTACAGACCCAGAAGTCATAACTAAAATCTTATAAAAAATAAACAAGAGCAACAGTTTCAACTTACAATATATACTAAGCGAACCTAAAGTTTTGATGTTGATTCCACTTAAAAGGATACAGAAAAATCATGTTAAACAAAAAATTGAATCCAACTGGACCAAAAAATAAGAAATTGGTGATTAGCCTCCATATCTGCAAGGGGGTAGGGCAAGAGAAAGACACATTAAGTAAAATACATAACCAGGAAACATTTCTATAGTTAGATTAAAAACGACATTCTACAACTCTGAGGATCCAAAGTCCTGGGTGGGACCCATCCAAATACGACACCCAATATGATTCTGGGTTTGTTTTGTGTGTGATGCTTCTACTTGAAAGACTAGAAGATATTAACTGGACTGTAAAATTTATATGGATGATAGGATAGAAATTCAAAATCACAATTACCTTTTATAAAACAACACAAAAAGCCCACACTATGTGGCTAAGCAAATTATGGAAGCTGTCTAAATAAAAAACTTCAGGGATCTAGTATGGAAAGCTGCTGAGAAAAAATCTAAATTAACCACACATCCTGATGGAAAAATTCCAAGACAGTCAGTCAGGTTCTGGTTTGAAGTCAACTTCCTACAAGAGTTAATGCTCCAAGAGTCAAGTAGAGATAGAAGAGGAGTCTCACCTAGGCAACCGACAATTACTTACGAACTTTACAGAATTACTATCATGTGTGACTTCAGTAATCTTGTGAGATAGACAAGCTAATGTGATCGTCCTCTCGTCACAGATAAGGAAGCTTAAGACTTATGGCTTGTTGAGGGGCATGCAGCTAGTGGAGACTATTGACGGTGAATCTAGAACCTCCTAATTCCAAACTTAATGCAACTGAACCATGCATGGCAGGGTGGTGGTGGCTCAGGCCTTTAATCACAGCCTTTAATCAGCAGAAAAGGCAGATCTCTGTGAGTTCAAGGCCAGCCTGGTATAGGGAGCAAGTTCCAGGACGGCCAGGGCTACACAGAGAAACCCCATACCAAACCAAACCAACAAACAAAAACCCCAAGTAAGGGTGAGAGATGTTCTAGCACAAAAGGTAATATATCTAAAGACACACAAAAGGTAATATATCTAAAGACACACAAAAGGTAATATATCTAAAGACACACAAAAGGTAATATATCTAAAGACACACAAAAGGTAATATATCTAAAGACACACAAAAGGTAATATATCTAAAGTCACACAAAAGGTAATATATCTAAAGGCACACAAAAGCTGCATCTTGAAAGGCAAGCTAAAGTTCAACAGGTACAAAAGGAGTGGAATCCATTTGGTACAGAAACAGCAGGAACAAAGCGGAACTACAGCCACGGAGATCTAGCCTTCACCTAGCGTGTGAATGACTAACCTGGCATGATAACACATTCCTCTTTAGCATTTTAATCACGGGGAAAAAAAGACTTCTTCAAATTGTACTCTAATAAGCCAATGTGCTGTTTTAGAGAATGGTCTTTCAGACTTGTGTTAATATGATCTGACTTCAGGAAGACAGATCAGTGTTAAAACTCTACCAGAACTGTGTATATGAGCCACATATACACCAAGAGGAGTAACAACAGGGAACGGACAAAAGACTATCTTGTGAGATTCCCTGGGCAGCTAGCTTGGTCAGTTTTATTCTCAAATCACATCATCACTATTATCATTGATTGTTGTTACTATTGCTTATGTTTTGAGACAATTCCTTGACATGTAGTTCAAACTGGCCTCGGCTTCCTGACTGCTGGGATTCTGGTCACATTAATTCTTAAACTAGTTGTAGTCAAATACAGAAACTAAAAATAGAAGATGACTTCCAAATTCCCACCCTTAGCAATTTTCTTAAGACAGGGTCTCCCTAGCTAGCCCAAACTAACTCAGAACTCGCCAACCTCCTGCTAATCTGCTTGCGCCTAGCTCCACCCTTGGCAATTCTAATTTGGTATATGATGCATGGCTAGCAAATACCTAGCAGCTCTTAAATGATTTTGGAGCTCATCCAGGCTGCAGAATTCCTTCCTTACATCTCTATAAGACTTAATTATAATCAGAGCTTCCCCTACTGGATTATTTTTTGAGACCGTATCTGACAGGATTTATTATTTACTAAACAATAAAGAAAAAAAAAGATAGTAGAATCTTTAACCACAGTAGCCATAGACCACTTACTTGAAAATGTTTAAAAATTAGTTCAGGATTGAAGTATAACTGAAAAGGTGTGATCAATTCCAACTGCTGAAATGGAAAAAGAGCTTCTTAAATCAGATCAACCATAAAACAAAATTTCAGCATTAACAACAAAGGATCAGTAGCTCTAATAATTACTGTGGTCACTTGGAGTAAATATCTGTCTTGCTTGTGACCGCTGGTATGGGAGTCTTTAGAATTCGCACAACCGTTTTTGCATCCTCAATACACAATGTAAGTTTTATGTTGCAATATTTCAGGATGCTAAACGCAGGCAGATGGGGATATTTCAGAGACAAGACCACAGCATCTTTTACGAATCTGTATGTCGCGTGGTCACCACCTGAAACATCTGGGTGAGACAACTCCGAATTAGAGATCCGAGGGCCCACTACCATTAGGACTAGGGTACAGGTGGCCAATTCTTATATCCACCGGCCGTCTTCTGAAAGATGTTTCCAGACAATTCGAGATTTTTATTCTCAATATATATTGTCTGTGAACCTAGCGGGCCTTGCTCCCACGAGTCACCTGGCCATAGCTAGAGCTGGGGCACATTTCTGGGTGGGCGGCTCCCACAGCTCTACCTCGTTACAGGTCTGGATTTCATCTCACGGAAACCGACCTGTCCCCTCATGGAGGAGCACTTCCTTTTCAGGTCACGGGCTTGGCACCCTTGGGACTATCCCGAACCCTAGAGTCAGCTCCGGATGTCTCCACCCACCCCTGGGACCAAACCCTCTGGGCTTCTCTGCGGCCCAAACCCGTTTTCTGAAAACCCAGTCACAGCTAGCCTGGAAACGGAGAACGGAGCGCCAGAGCTGCTCACCACGGCCGCGGTGGTGAGGACGCAGGCGGTAGTGTAGGCGCGGCTGACCGGCGGGATCTGCAGGTACTCCAGCCGGAGGCTCTGGTACGCCATCTTCCCCACCGCGCCTGCCCCCCTTTTCCCTTCCGCCAGGATGCCAGGCGGCGGGGCGGACTCAAAGCCGGCCTTCGGCCTTGCCACCGTTGTCCAATCAGCGCCGCGCACTCGGCCGGCCACCAATCGCTGGTGCCCCGGGGGCCGCGCATCCACCAATCACGAGTTGCGTCTCCGCGTCGGCCCATCCTCACTTCTCCGCCTACCAACGAAGAGCGAAAGTACCAGATCCTCCCGCCAATCCCCGCCGGCCACAGCTAGCTTTCCCTCCTCGTCCCCGTCCCTTTCCAATCCGAGGGCCTCCTTTTCGGCCCCACGGCCAGCCAATCAGGAGGGCGATCCGTCCCGCCTTTACGTTCGTTTGCCCAGGCGCGATTCAGTCGCTTGTTCGGAGCCGGTGCCTCCGCCTCCCTCCGGTAACTCCGTGTGGTTTGAAGGACGTGGCGGAAAGCCGGCGTGTGGCGGACTCCATCATCCCCGGGATCGCTTCGGTAGGGCCTGTGTGCTGCCTGAGGAGGAGCGGGAAGGAAGGGCGGGACTGGAGGGGAGGCGTTTTAGGGGCGCTGGAGCATCCTGCAGGGTACCCCTGACCCCAGGCCGGCGGGGCCGGGAGCCTTGGAGGTCCCGGCGTGCAACGCGGCCGCGGGGTGGGACGGGAGCTGCCGGAAGCGCCTGCCGCTCTGCCGTTTCTAGGCCTTTTGTGGTGGTCGTGGGCTCCGATCTACTCGTCGAGATCGGATGGGTGCTTCCCTTGTTTAACTTCAGCTGTAGGAACTCTAGCAGACAAGAGGTGGTAGATGAGTTAATAACACTGAAGGAACGCGAAGGAGGTAATGGCTGGTTCTTCAGGGAGGCGTTTTCCAGCTGGTATTCGATGGATCTGTGTTCATTGCGTGCCTACTTGAAGGGGAAAAAAAAAAACCTATAATTCGGTTGTGTTGGGGCAAAGACTATCCTGATCGTGTCAGAAGTATTCGGTAAGTTAAAAGAAGCACTAAAAAATTGTTGGGTGGGGGGAAGTGTGACTGTCAAGCCTAGTAGGAACCAAGTAAAAGGTTGGAGAGAGTGGCATTTAGAAGTAATAAAAGGCTGAACGCAGTGGCACCATTTGACGTGTTTCTGACTTTGTTCCCAATGTAATCTCTTAAATGTATCATTGGTTTATAGATCTGTGCAGTCGGTACTAAAGGATCATGGGCAGTTGTATCAAAACGGTGAACAAATAGAGTGACTTAGAAATAGTTAAAGCAGATGATCACTGATCTTAGACTGTGGAACAGATTCTACTATTACTGTTACTATTCGAATGAAAGTTCTTGGAAGGTATCCTTAGGTGGTGTGAAGGTAGAAAAGTGAATTGTCAGAAAGAATACTCTTTCTTGATATGGACTGTCATTAATCTTATTGTTGTGTCTTGCCACAATGTTTATCCTCAACTACACCCGCACAATTTTGTATTGTAGTGTCATAGACCAAATCAGAGCCTCACATTAATCCATTTCTGTGTCATAGTTTGACTTCTACCTGGTTCCTCGTTACCTTTTTTCATAATTATTTTGTTTATTTACATATTTTACCTGTGTGTGTCTGTTTGTGTCTGTGTGTATGCACCATGTGTGTGCCTGGTTACCACAGTGGCCAGAAGATGGCATTGAATTCCCTCTTACTGGAGTTACAGGTTGTATGAGTCATCATGTGGGTGCTGGGAACTGAACCTGGTAGTGCTCTTAACCACTGAGCCGTTTCTCCATCCCCAACTATCTTGTTTGTTGTTGCTTAAAGATTTTATTTTTTGAAATGTATGTGTATGAGTTTTGCTTCCGTGTGTGTGTGTGTGTGTGTGTGTGTGTGTGTGTGTACCATGTGTGTGTCTGGTCCCCCAAAGAGGTTAGAACTGGACATTCCCTGGAACTGGAGTTACATATGGTTATGAGCCACCATGTGGGTATTGGAAACTGAACCCAGGTCTTCTGCAAGAATAAGTGCTCTTAACCATTGAGCCATCTCTCCAGTCCTGTTCCTCACTATCTTAAAACATTTTTAAAATTAATTTATTTTTATTTTATGTGTTTTGAGTGTTTGCCTGCCTGCATGTATGTATGCTGCATTGTGTGAGTACCTGAGGATGTCAGATCTGGAACTGGAATTATTAGGAGCTAGCTTTTATATGGGTTCTGGGCCCTTTGCAAGAGCAGCAGGTACACTTAATAGCTGAGCCATCTCTGACAGCCCTGCTCCTCATCTTGATGTGTGCTCAAAGCTCTGACAGGTTTCTTGATTATCTGGTTGGTGGGGAAGGATTCTCTTGTTTTACACTGTGTATTGGTTCCCCACCACCACTGTCACAGGATAGATCTAAGGGGATTGGGTTTACTTCTCATGCATAATCATTGAATTTGGTGACACCCTTTTCTTTCTCCATTTTAGAACAGCAACTTCTTAGTAAACTGGGTGGGGATGAATGTGGGTTTAGGGCTGAGAGGGACTATAGATCATAGTTGAAACTTTGGAAGCATTTTTTGTTTGTTTTTGTTTTTCAAGGCAGGGTCTCTGTGTAAATAAGGCTGGCCTTGAACTCACAAGGCCCCTCCCCTCCTGAGTGCTGGGATTAAAGGTGTGGTTCTGGACAGTTTACCTGGGACGTGTTACAGTCATGATCAGTCAAGTAAATGAGTGCAGTAACATGAAGTGATTAGGCTATTACAATGTAAACAGTGTATATGGGACTGAATTTGTAGGGGCTGGAGAGGTAGCTCCATAGTTAAAAGGGCCTGAGTTGGGTTCCCAGCAAGTTGTATTTCCAGCATGCTATCTATAACTCCAGCTCTAGGGAACCAACACCTTCTGGTTTTTGTAGATATCTTCATGTATGTGTACATACACAAAAAGTGAGTTCTAGGCCAGCTGGAGCTACCTGTCTAAAAACAGCACTACAGATCTAAGAGTATAGTCCTGGCGGTCTGCTCCTTGGGAAGCTAAGGTAGAAAAGTTAAAAAAATTTGGGGCCAGCCTAAGTAACATAGTGAGGCCCCATCTCAACAAAACAAAACTCTAATAGGAATATCTGTGAGAAATGTTCAGGAAGTAAAAATTTTCCAGGACAGAGATACTCTACGAACTGACACTACAAAAACAAATTCTATTTATATAGCCATATAGTTATCACCACTGTATTTTAAACTATTACATATTTAAATTTTCAAGATTGATGGCAACCTGTCTTCTCATAAAATAAATTCATATGGTAGGTAGTTGAATTAGCGGTTTTTAGATTACATTAAGTGCCCTTATCTGAGAAAGGAGTCCATAACAAGCAGTTAGTTACTAGGACAAAAATGCCAAGGTTAAGTTCTCAATGCCAAGGTTAGGTTCCATGGTTCCAAGGTTAAGGAAATGGGTTGAGTGTTTTTGGATGCTTACACTGAAAAAGAATGCCTCTCAGATCTTTGAGACTAGTCAGGATAAAGGCTTGGTCATTTAGTTGGATTTTTCTCAGATGGCTAGGGTGGAAGACAATGAGGTAATTAAAATGATTACCACCGGCTGGGTGGTGGTAGCAGTGCACACCTATAATCCCAGCACTTGGGAGGCAGAGGCAGGGGGATCTCAGTGAGTTTGAGTCCAGTCAGGAGAAATCCTGTCTCGAAAAACCAAACCAAACCAAATATAAATAAATAAAGGATAGAATATGGAACCTAAAATGAATGGGTAAAGAAGTTAAGTGGATGGACTGGGAACTGCTTAAGGTATAATGTGACTGACAATTGGACTAGCACAGGGCTTGGTTAAGATGTAGCTCAGTTAGTAGAGTGCTTATCTGGGCCCTGGGTTCTAACCCCATCTCCAAGTAGAAAGTTGGGCTTATTGGTAGAGGCAGAAGGATCAGAAGTTCAAGATCATCCTCAGCTACACGAGACCCTGTCACAAATGAAAGAATATGAGCCAAGCTGTGGGCTGTACAATAAGAGATTGTCTCAAAATGTGGGGGCATAATGAAGCTCAAAAAAACCAGGTCTCAAGAGAATTGAGGTAATCTGTAAATGCTCATGATAACAGAATTGAGAAGGTTGGGCTTGTATCTAAGTCTTAAGCAATAACTGAGGGAATCGAACAATAAAGAGTATAGGAGAGAGGCAAGGGCTCTGTCTTTCTGTGGGACAATTAAGGAACATCAGGTATCAAAGGCGCACAAATGCCTTAGTTTTTAATTTGCTTCCTTTGTTTGCTTGCTTATCAATAACAAGATTTTATTATTTTCCTCTGGTTTGTCCTAATGAAGTTTCTTTTTATATTTGCAGGCTTTCACAGTTGAGGGTAGCAAAATAAAGCAGGATGTCCGTGGATCCGATGGCCTATGAGGCCCAGTTCTTTGGCTTCACACCACAGACTTGCCTGCTGAGGATCTACTTAGCATTTCAAGACCACCTGTTTGAAGTGATGCAGGCTGTTGAACAGGTTATCCTAAAGAAGCTGGAGGACGTCCCAAACTCGGAGATTAGCCCTGTCCAAGTTCGTAAATGCACAGAGAAGTTTCTTTGCTTCATGAAAGGACGTTTTGATAACCTTTTTGGCAAAATGGAGCAGCTGATTTTGCAGGCTGTTTTGTGGATTCCCCCAAACATCCTGCTTCCTGAAGATAAGTGTCAGGAGACACATCCTTTTAGTGAAGAAAAATTCCAGCTTCTCAGAAAGGAAATCGAAGAGTTACAAGAGAAGTATAAGGTTGAATTATGCACTGAGCAGGCCCTTCTTGCAGAATTAGAGGAGCAAAAAATTGTTAAAGCCAGACTCAGAGAGACGTTGACTTTCTTTGATGAGCTTGAAAACATTGGCAGAGATCACGGAACTAGTAACTTTAGGGAGAGTTTGGTGTCCTTGGTCCAGAACTGTAGAAAATTCCAGAACATTAGAGACAAGGTCGAAAAACAAAGCAAAAGACTGGAAACACGATAATTTCTCAGTAGTGAAAAGAGAGAACACGTAAATGAACAGCTTATCTTTGATTACTCTTCTGTTTAAGGTCTCTTTCCCAGGTTCCTCAAAGCAGATTGGCAGATCTTTTGGAACTGCAGGATCCAATTCGGACAGTTTTGTTCATCTGCTTTCTCCCTTCTGGAATTTGGGTTGACCACCCTTGTATCCGATAACGCCTTTAGTTCTTCTCTTGGGGTTGTACCCATTCAACTTTAGGGGTACTCTAGTATGATTTCAGGAGGGAGTGGAATCCTGTGTAAATCAGGCCTGTATATTCATTCATTGAATGTTGGAGCGCAATCATGAGCTACACCAGGGACTAATAAAGCAGAAAAGCTGGACTGGGGGCATAGCTCAGTGGTAGAGTATGCTCAGCATGTGGTGTCTCGGGGTTTAACATGCCACACAGGAGAGAAGCAAAAGGAGGAGGGGGAAGAACAAAGGGAAACAGGGCAGCAGAGAAAGACTGGCGGGGCTGGTGATGACTCAGTGGGTAAAAGTACTTGTTCAAGCCTGGTGACTGGAGTTGGATCCCCAGAACCCATGTAGAGGTAGAAAGACTTGACTCCACAAAATTGTACTCTGATTTCCAAGGGTACACTGTTGCATGTGGAACCCCCCATACCCCACATTGTGTGTGCACACACACATATAATATACAGACATAATAATAATTTTTTAAGACATGAACAAGACCTCTGTGTATGTTTGAGTGTGTGCATTAAAAAACTGAATCCTAGCTGGTTGTCGTGCACATTGTTGATCCCAGCACTTGGGGGGCAGAAGCAGGTGTATCTTTTGGGAGTTCAGCCTGGCCTGTAGAAAGATTACAGAACAGCTAGGGCTACATAGACTGGTCTCAAACAAAACAATAAAACCAGATCTGATTTGTGACACTTAATATTGGTGAAGTAGACTTTATTGGGGACTCTTGGATTAGATGTAGGGACCATTGCATTGAGGGAGAGGTTAGATTCTGAGTATAACAAGGAAAAGATGGGGATGCGCAGCTCAGGGACGGAATGAACTTGTAGGGACAAAAGGTTATCACTGGATGGAAAATTACTAAAGGGATGAGTGTTAGGGTTTGAATGTGGCCCACGAAATTCATGTGTTAAAGCTCTGACTTCCTATGACACAATGTTGAAGTTGAATGTTTATACTTTGATTAATGCCTGGAGTTGGGGGGTTTTTAGGGACTAGGTTTCCAATAAAAACATGAGTTCAGGCCACTCGTTCTGGTGTGATCTCACCCTATAATGCTTCCACCATGGGAAGAGACAGCAAGAAGGCATTTTTCTTAATTTTGACTTTGTAATCTATACCTGTAATAAATAAATACTTTTCTTGAAATATTTACATGCTACCTTGCAGCTTAATATGTAGGAAGAGATTCTTTTTTTTCTCTTTTTTTCCCTTATTTTTTTACCTCCTCACACTTCCTTCCCACTCCCCCAGACACCCTCCTCCCTCCAGTTGTAAGAGAGGGCAAGGTACCCTGCCCTGTGGGAAGTTCAAGGCCCTCCCCCCTACGTCCAGACTTAGGAAGATATGCATCCAAATAGAATAGGATCCCCAAAAGCCAGTACATGCAGTAGAGACAATCCCAGTGCCATTATCAATGGCTTCTCTGTCAGCCCCCATTGTCAGCTACATTCAGAATTGAATACAAAGAGACTGAGAATGGTTTTTATTCCATCAGACATAGCACATAGACATTTCCATAGAGCATAGCAGTGCAGGAGTGCTGCATTTGGACAGCTGGCATTCGCGAGTAAACGAAGATAGGCAAATAACCTGCAAAGGGGGGTTCTGAGAAAACAGGTGCAGCAGGAACTCATGTTCTCGACAGTCCCAAGCCCAGCCCCTTCATCTTGGTGCCTTAGATTCAGTCGCCTGAGAATTCTCTAGCATAGTCCTCCCATGGACCCCAACAAAGAAAGGCCCTCGGTCTCATGGCAACGGAATCCACGATTCTAGTCCTCCGTCCCTGAAGGTTTGTGGTCTCCTATTCCACACAGTTCAAACACCTGCCTTGAGCGGTGGCTTTCTGACGTTCAGCTCGGCTTACTACAGGCCTTGGGTCCTCCTGGTAGCCGCAAAACCTAAAGCAGGGAGGAAAATGCCCAGCCCACGTCAGCTCCAACTCCGGAGGGAGGGCGCAGAATCATACCTTGACAAACACTACTCACCTCCAGCTTCCAGCCATACCCGCTGATCTCCCAGGTCCGCCAGGCGCGCAGAGTTGTGACTGAAACAGCTCGTAGACGCAGCTGGCTCATTTTGAGCTACGCAACAACATGGCTCCAGCACTACAGCCAGGGCACCCACTCTCCTCTCGGTACTCTGGGAGACCGCGGGCTCCGGTCTGGTTCATCCTTTAAGCACAGAAGGCTGGACTCATTCTGCGCTCTACAAACACAGAAACACTGGGCCCTCACATTACAAAGTGGTAGGCTACAGAGACATCATCTTAATTACAAATGGGGTTCAATTCAATCTAGGGTCCTAAAGGGTAAGAGACTAATTGCACTCCATGCGTGGGCGCAAGCAGCACCGCTAATTCATTGCCGGCAGCGACTTTGGACAGTTAGACAAAGCAACAACAAAGAAAAACAGCAAATGCTAAATGAAAGGGGCTCAGCGCATCTCCAGAACAAAAGGCTGCGTTTCTCTTTCCCCTACCCCAACCTTCCCCACCCCCACCCCGAATCTGCGCCCTTTCCGTCCGACCCTGGCCGCTTAGGCAAGCTGCAAATGGATATAGGTGAAAATGCAGGAAGTAATGGAGAAGGCGATGGCCGCGTAGATGAAGATGGAGAGGTGCGGGAAGTGGTCGAGATAGCAGCCCTCGTCCTCCAGAGGCTCCTCCACCAAAGGATCCTCTTCCTTGGGCTTGGGCTCGGGCTCCGGGCGCGCGGCGGCCTTTCGGGATTGCCCAGCGCGGTTCCCTGAAGCTCTCCCGCCAGCGCGCCGACCAGATTTCCTGCCAGCCCAGTACGCCGACTTGGGTGCACGGGCCGTGTGGCTTTCCTCCGGGGGCGGTTTATCGAACAGGCCCTCGGACTCAGGGTCAGAGGCGAAATACATCTGCTCTGGATCCCACGACTTGCGCACAAAGGGACCTTTAGCCATTGGCGCAGACCACAGCCAGGCAGGTGCTGAGACTCAGAGGCGAAGTCCCTACAGGGTCGCAGTGCAGTGGGTGGTGGCCGGGACTGCAGCAGTATTTCTACACCCAGTGTGGGTGGGGGTAGCGGGGGCGGAGCCAGCAGAACAGGGGGCCTCTGCGGGGTCCGGGGCCTCTCTGTGTCCAGACGCCACTTTCTCCGGCTCCTCCTTTCCGCCCACAGCCTGTTGCAGAGGTTGGCCAGCCAGCTTTTAGCACCTCTCTAGTCTTGGCTCAGCGAGGTCTGTTTCCATAGCAATGAGACTGGAGTGCTGGGGAGGAGGCTAGAGGCGCTTGTTGGGATCTCCGAGCTAGTAAGGTAAGGGGGGGTCTTGGCACTCTGGAAGATGAAATGCAGGAGTCAAACATCCAAGCTGTGTCCGGAGCTTCCCCAGGGTTTTATTTTTCCTTTTCAAAGACATGAATAATGTAAGGTCTTAAAAACTGATAGACAAACACGTTCAATGAGGTTATGCACAAATGCGCAGTTTTATAACCAAAGGACATGGCGTTGCTGCTTGAGAGGCAGATACGTGAAAATCAGCGGAGAAAGGCCAACACGCAGACTAAGTGGTGGCCACTTATCCGATTCCTCTATGTATGCTCTTTCCATGTCTACCTCTTTCTCTTCCTCCCAGGCTGAACTTCTGATCCCCAGGTGGGAGAGAGAGAGAGAGAGAGAGAGAGAGAGAGAGAGAGAGAGAGAGAGAGAGAGAGAGAGAGAGAGAGAGAGAGAGAGAGAGAGAGAGAGAGAGAGAGAAAACTGACGTAATCTTGTAGCAAAAAAAATGGTCAATTTATCTGTGTATGCACACAAGAGACTGAGGCAAAAAAGGTCGAAAGTTCCAGCCCAGCCTGCATGTATATGAAGGCTTTGACTCAAAAGACAAAAACAAACAAAATAATCTAACGTAAACAATATCATAATAAAATTTCCACAAACTGAGGGTCCTGAAGTAACACAGTCAAAGACTCACGCTTCCCTCCCTCTCCTCTCACTGATGTCTACATGCTATTTTCACATTCTTCATCTACTTCCAGCCTTTGGGGCATTTTACCTGTGATTGGGAACAGATCCTCTCAGGGAGTCAGTAAGGTGACTCAGTAAGTAAAGGCACTTGCCACCAAGCCCAGCGACCTGAATTTGATCCCCAAGATTCACGTAATAGGAGAGAACTGACCCGTGCAAATTGTCCTCTGAACTCCACATGTATGCTGTAACGCACACACTCATACACACAGACACACTAAATGTACCTGCTCACACTATTTTTTTTTTAAGTGTTGAAAAAAGCCCTTTCAGAGATTTTCATGATCTAGGCCCATTTCTTACCTCTCTTCCCAGTCAGACTTTTTGACAACTTCAGTACCTAGTGGGTACCACTGACTCTTGGTTATCTCTGTTGTGCCTGAGGGACCAAGGCTGGTTGTCAGTCCCCTTGTGGAATTTGGGGAGAGCAATCACATTATTCCCTTGGGACTTCATTGTGTTGGAGGAATCCACTTGGCAAGCCTATCAGTAGCAACAGATCCAACTCCTACCAGACAACTCATTCTAGTTCATCCAACAGAAACCAGGATTAGGGTGGTTGAGATAATGTGACCAGAGTCCTGTCTCTCACTCAAGGCATTCAGGACGCCTTGCAGCAGTAGCAGACACCACCAGGTAGTGGTAGCACCCTTACACTTGCTGAATAATAGGGAGAATGAATGGCAGGCAGAGGCAGCAAGAGGCTACATTCTCAGAGTCTAGCAGCTGCAGATAAGAGCATCTCCTTGGCTAGGCCAAAGAGAACATCGGACCCTCAGCCATGCTCTTGGGAAGGAGATGGGTAGAGGAACTTTAGAAAATGGTCTGACAGTTTCATAAGAAGTTAAACATAAGCCGGGCGGTGGTGGCACACGCCTTTAATCCCAGCACTTGGTAGGCAGAGGCAGGCAGATCTCTGTGAGTTCGAGTCCAGCCTGGTCTACAAGAGCTAGTTCCAGGACAGGCTCCAAAACCACAGAGAAACCCTGTCTCGAAAAACCATAAAAAAAAAAAAAAAAAAAGAAGAAGTTAAACATATACTTAAGATGTAACTCAGGGGACTGGAGAGATGGCTTAGCAGTTAAGAGCGAGGACCCGCATTCTATCCCAGCACCACATGGTGGCCTACAACTGTCTGTAACTCCAGTTCCAGGGTATCCAACAATCTTCTTTTGACCTCCTTGGGCACCCCAGGCATGCACACAGTACTCAGACATACTTGCAGGAAAAACACCCATATGCAAAATTTGTTTTTAAAAAATTAAAAAAAAAATTGGACCCAAATCTTATCCCCAGCATGTAGCACCTCACCTGCTGGTGACTTCTCCTTCTCTCTGCCCCCATTCCCAGGGAATCACTCAGGTCTTTTACAGCCTTCCTCCATGATGCATCCCTTTGTCTCTCAGCTGCCCAATCCAGGAGACACTCCCCAGGAAAACAGACTGGCCACTCTGGTCAAGGAACCATATGCCTTGCTCAGCCATCATTAAAGAAGCTTCCTCCTTCAGTAGAGGGGAACAAATACAGAGACCCAGAGCCAGACAATGTGCAGAGAGTGAGAGACCTCAGAACACTGTTTTATCTTCAGCACAGTGGCTGTGCCCTAATCTACTGCTATTTCAGCCGGCAATTGGTACTCTGCAGTTACCAGCCTGCTTCTCTGGCAGCAGCCTGGTTGCTCACCACAGCCTGGTGAGAATTCTGTTCCCGCAGGAACTGGCTCTGTCAGTGCTAAGGGTAGCTTTAACTAAATTTCTATCATTCTATTTATAAATAGGACTAGAAATTCAAAGACTGGTGTGAAAACCTGAGAGCTCAGAGAGGCTGAGTGGCAAGAAGTCAACCTTCTCTCCTTGCTGGCATCTTCAAACATCAGCTTCCTTTCCACCAAACCAGAAAAACCTGCGCCACTTCGAATCCATCCCTACTATCATCTCTTGTTCTCTCCCGGATGCCCTCTGATTATTTTCTGTCAACTAATTGTTAGCTCAGTCTTCTGACCCAAGGTTAATTTTATCTAATTAATGTAAATGCAGACTTGGGGTTCTTAGTGTGATCGAATATCCCCCAACATCACACTCCAGCTTTAAAGGGATATCCCTGTTAATCCCTCCCCTCAGGGCTCAAGGAACCCTGCAGAAGAGTAGATGGAAAGATTGCAGGGGTCAGAGACTGTGGAGGATGCCAAGAAACCAAGGTCCTCCAAACACAATGGTACCAGCACTTATATGAACTCACAAAGACTGTGGCCGCATGCACAGGCCTGTCTGGGATCTGTGCCAGATGGGGTTTCAGCATTGGGAGAAGAAGTGGACACAAACTCCCATCCCTAACCCAGAAGCTATCTACAATTGATAATCACTCACAAATAAAAATCAGTTTTCTCCTATGGAGTTTCACCGGGGAAACAAACTGCACTTAAGGGCAGACTCCGGGCCCAGCAGTAGAGGGTCAACAGAAAATGAACTCAATAGCATCTTTAGAGGTTCTTTGTTTCATAATGTCTCATCAGAGCTTTTTTTCTTCTTCTCCTTTTCCTTTACAGATTCTTTGTGTATATATTATGGCTTTCAGATTTGTGCTTTAATGATTTCTGTGTCTATGACCGTGTCTGTCATATTCTGTTTTGTTTATGTTTAATTTAATTTTATTATTATTATTTAGGTGTATGTTGTTTTCTAACAAGAGATAGGAAAGTGTGGATTCAGATGGGAGGGGAGGTGGGGAAGATATCAGAGGAGTTGGGATAGGGAAACCATATTAGAATATATTGTATGAAAAAAAATTATTTTTAATGAGAGAAAAATAGAAATAAAAAAGATAGGACCCAGTAATTCCACGCCTAGCTTCTACCTAAGAGAAATGATAACTCTACATGGAGATTGGTTTAAAAACACCTATAGCAGCGTTATTGGTGGTAGTCAGAATTGAGAATAACTCAAATGTCCATCAAATGTTGAATGGATAAGGTTCATCTGTACAACTAGAGTTCTACTCGGCAATGCAAAGCTACTGGTCCCTAGTTAACTGGGATGGGTCTAAAAAGCATGCTAAGTGATGAAGAAAAGCCAGGTAAAAGGAAACATAAGAGACAGAATAGATCTAAAATGTATAGAAAAGACAAATTTATAGAGATACAAAAGAGATTTATTGCTTGAGGCTAAGGGGGGAAATAAAAATGTTAGCTATAAACAGCCATGCCTCTGCCTGCTTCTAAAAAACAGAGCCCAGCCAAGAAAATGCCACTACCAAACCATACTTAACTCTGTTCTTTTGTGCCCAGGATTCCCTTTCAAGCCCTCCCGGGTTCTACATGGGTTTTAGCTAGCCACGTTGGCACCAATTTGTAGCAGAAGGCTACTAGTTAGTTCCTGGCTGCTTAGCCCCAAAATAATCACACAAAAACTATATAATTGGGGGCTGGAGAGATGGCTCAGAGGTTGAGAGCATTACCTGCTCTTCCAAAGGTCCAGAGTTCAATTCCCAGCAACCACATGGTGGCTCACAACCATCTGTAATGGGGTCTGGTGCCCTCTTCTGGCCTGTAGGCATATACACAGACAGAATATTGTATACATAATAAATAAATATAAAAAAACTATATAATTAAATCACTGTATAGCTTTGGTTGAGAAACAGTAACAAACTGAACAAGGGAGAGACTTTATATAGGATTTCTATGGGTTGGGAAGCAGAGCTTTCCAGGGTGGCTTGGACTTGGTGGATTTCTGTGGTCTGATTCTGGTGTAAGCTCAGGGATTGGTGGCATTTCCAGCTCAGAAATTGGTGGGATTCTGTGCTCAGAGATTGGTGGGATTTTGTAGTCTTACTCTGGGGCAAGTTCAGAGATTGGTGTGATTTCAAGCCCCGGTCCTGGGGTCAAGTCAGGGTCAGGGTGTTTTTTCTTGGCCCAGGTCTCGGGTCTAGTCGGGGCAGGGGATGTTTTCCTTGACCCCTTTTACCCCACAGTCCCCAAGTGTTGGTCCCATGACAGGTTCTTTGCAGAAGGACATGTGTCTCAGTGCTCTTTATCAGGGTGAGAAATCAAAAGACTCATTTTCAGAATAAGAAAATAGTTAATAAAATGGTGCTGCATTTGAGGTTGGAGGCATGCAGTTCCGTGACCTGCAGTTCCGTGACAAGCAGAGTGTTTGTCTAGCATGCACAGGGGCTAGATGAGAATTGATGCCATTGCCAGAGAGGATTATCTTGAAATCAAACAGGTTTTTGTGATTATCTAAACGAGAATGAAATGATTTACTAAGTTAAACACGTACTAAAAGGCTAGGAAAATGTAAAATGTATTTCCATAGAGGAAGCCTGAGATGGACAGAATGAGGATGGTGATTTTCATCTTGTTTATGATAAGATCACGTGGTAGCCTCATCCTCAGCTTTCCAGATCCTGTGTGTCGTCGCCATGCTATTTTTGTCTGTGACAAAAACAATTAGGACATGAGAAAACATAAGTAACAGGGCCTGGTGGCTGTTGTCAGCAATACCTTGTGACATTCTGCTCAGTGCCCACGTGCTCTAAGGTCTTTATCCCATTGTCTAGCTGGGCCTATATTGTTTAGCAGCCGCGTGCTCAACAGCGGTTGCCAGGCAACTCGGGACAGGGCTGGACTTCTGAATAACATCACAGCATCTAAGCTTCTGCCAGCCTCTTCCCATCAATTTCTCTCCAGCATTGCCGTGCTCTTGTCTATTCAGTCCCTTTCGCCCACTTTCCTCTTTCAGGCTCCTATCTTCTGGGGCTAACCTATCAGTAGCTCCCAGTGGATCCCCGTCACTGTAAAGCTCAGCATAGCACAGACAGTCACAGGATTCATAAACCCCCTTCCATATCGACTTTTCACAACTGTGGGAAATGATCCTTAGTTAGGTTTGTGTTAAAGAAATTATGGAATGAACCTCATCTATCTATCTGTCTGTCTGTCTGTCTGTCTGTCTGTCTGTCTATCTGTCTATCTGTCTGTCTATGGAATGTACTGGAATGACTTACAGGCTGCAGTCCAACAATGGCTGGCTGTGAATGGAAAGTTCAAGAATCCATTAGCTGCTCAGTCCCGCGAGGCTGGTGTCTCAGCTGGTCTTCTGTGTGTGCTGGAGTCCTGAAGAAGTGGGCTCCGATGCCAGTGAAAGAGTAAATGCACTGGCAAGGAGATGGCAAGCAGGCAAGGAATACTCGGCCTCCCTTCTTCCATTGTCCTTATATAGGCTTCTGGCAGACGGTGTGACCCAGGTTAAAGGTGTGCCTTCCGTCTCAAGATCTGGATTAAAGGATTGTGTCATCCCGCCTCAAGATCCAGCTCAAAAGCCTGTGTCTTCCAGGTTCAAGATCTGGATCAAAGGCATGTTGTCTTCCTGCCTCGAGATCCGAATCCCAAGTGTGTCCTCCTTTCTGGATTGTAGTTTGTTCCGGATATAGTCATGCTGACAACCAAGAATAGCCATCACACATAACCCTCTGCCCCTACCACCTTAGTCCTTCATTCCTTTCACTCTGAGGTCACCTTAACTCTGCTCACTCCACCAGTGATTGCTCAGTGCAGGGCATGCCTACAACCCAGCACTTAGCATGTGGAGGCAGAAGGACCAGGAGTTCAGCATCATCTTCAACTACCCAAAGGGTTCAAGACCAGTCTGGGCTCTCGACCTGGTCTCAAACAACAAAAACAAAAACTGACAGAGAACCAAAAATAGATGAAGCAGAGTGAAATGAAAACATAGCGCCCCCTAGCGCCCCTAGACAGGCCCTCCTAGGAACAGCAGGGGACCTCTTCTATAAGTGAGATCCTTGGTGTATGAATGAATCTGCCTTGTGAGCATGTGCCTGGCTCCTTGACCACAGAGGTCTCCCTGGGATGTGCCTTCATTTCAGGGGCCATGTTTCCTCCCTTTGTTTGTTTTGTGGGCAGATAACTGTTACGTGGAAGATAATCATATTTAGAAGGGATTAATGCTGATTTCTTCAGAGAGGGGTAGATCTTTGAAGAGTAGATTTGTTCCCAAGAGTGAGTTGTTAGAAGCATTCAGTACCATTGACACTGCTGGGCTTTTATGTAGGCTCCTTCCATGGTGCGGTAATTGACTTAGCGGAAGCCATCTTCAGATAAAGCTGCCTACCTAGAACTATATGCCAGTCTTTAAAAAACAAAGTACCAAGCTTCAGGTATTCTGTTATAACAACAGAGAACAGGCTAGGACTCCAACACTTGGGTGGTGTGACCAGTTAATGGGGCTCCATGGTGAAGCCACTGCGAGACTCCAGCACGTGGGCGGTGTGACCAGTTAGTGGGAGGACAGAATCTTCTCACATAGTTCCAGCGCGTCTCTTCCTGGTGTGGCCAGGCTTCCAGGAAATCTTGGCGGTGCTGAGTCTGGCACGTTAGTCATCTCACATAGTGTTAATCCTACTGTAACGTGAGCTGGTGCAGGGATATCATTGGACATGTGGCTCCAATCATTCTCGCTGCAGAACAGAGCCAAAGCTGGACAGAAAATGGGATGAGCTGCCTCAGCGGCAAGTTCCTCACCTTAAGCTGTTTTACCGTTTCAATATATTTGAATATAATAGTGGCATGCTATGTATATATACATAAATTAAATGCTTTGTCATATAAAATGAAGCCACCATCATTACAATCCTAACAGTACATTTTCTCATATATCTTCGTGCTCCTTTGGACTCACTCCTTTTTGTCCCTCCCCATACTTCCTCTAGCAGCCAGTAGTGAGCAATAACCTCTTCTGAATATGATTATCTCCCCAAAATAGTTATCGCCCACAAAACAAAAAACCCTGGTCCCCGCGATGAAGGCACATCTCAGGGAGACCTCTGTGGTCTTACTTTGCTTCCCAGACTGAACTCCAGTTCTTGTGAGCCTCTTGCCTCAGTCTCCCAGGTAGCTCGGATAACAGACATGTGGCACTATGACTTTTGTTATTATAACACAATACACGAGGCCGGGTGGCCTATAGTTCTGGTGGCTAGCAAGGCAGCTTTATCTGGCAACGGCTTCTGCTAAGGCAGTTACAACACCAAGGAGGGAGCCTGCATGAAAGGACAGCAGTGAGTAACAGAGGGGCTGGATGATTAAAACAGTTCATTCTCAGGCTCTAATGTAGTATTCTAAGCTATTTTTTTTTTGTAACTGGAATCATGTAGTAGGGATTTATTTCCCCTCTAGCATTTTAAATTTAATATTTTCTTTTCAAAAATTTTATAACCCCTTTTTTTAGTAGTTTTTCCCCCCTCTCTCCAACATAACATTTTAAATAATTATTTGGGAATTTCACCTAATCATACTCACTTTCCCATCCCTTCCAGGTCCACACTCCCACCCTTTTACCCTCGATGGTTTATTTTTTNTTTTTATTTTATGTGCATTGGTATTTTGCCTGTGTATGTCTGTGCAAGGGTGTCATCCCCTGGAACTGGAGTTACAGACAGTTGTGGGCCATATGGGCCTCTGGAAGAGCAGCCAGTGTTTTTAACTGCTGAGTCATTGTTCCGTCCCCGTAGTTTATTTTTTTCTTTTCATTTTGTTATCTGTTTGTTTATTTTTTTAAAGATTTTTTTAAAATACAACCTTTACTCATTTTACATAGCTATCCCATTTCCAGTCCTTCCTCTCCTACTGCTCCACCCTTCCCGCCCCCCTCCCCCCAATTCACTCCTCCCCCAAGGGTAAGGCCTCCCATGGGGAGTCAACAAAGGCAGACTCTTCGCTTGGAGGTAAGACCAAGGCCTCCCCACTATATGTAGGCTGAGCAAGATATCCCTCCAAAAAGAATACACTACTAGAGGGCAGTTCAAGCACTAGGGGCTAAATCCTGGTCCCACTGCCAGTGGCCCACAGACTGCCTAAGCCTCACAGCTGTCCCTCACATTCAGGGGGCCTAGTTTGGTCCTATGCAGGTTCTCCCACAATCAGTCCTGAGTCAGTGAGCTCTCACTACTCAGCTGTTTCAGTGGGCATCACCACCATGGTCTTCACCCCTTTGCTCATATTATCGCTCCTACCTCTCTTGGACTGGTCTCAGGTAGCTCGGCCCACTTCTTCCCTGTGGATCTATGTATCTGCTTCCATCAGTGGCTGGTTGAAAGTTCTATGATGACAATTAAGGTAGTCATCAATCTGGTTACAGGGGAAGGCGAACTCTCCACAGTTGTTTAGAGTCTTATCTAGGGTCATCCTTGTGGATTCCTGTGAATTTCCCAATGCCAGGTTTCTCTCTAGCCCTTTTATGGCCCCCTCAATCAAGATATCTTTCCTTTCTCTCCTGCACTGTCCTTCCCCCTTCTTGAGCATCCCATTCCCTCATGTTCTCCTTATCCCTCTCCTTTCCTTCCCTTAACACCCTTCCTTCTCCTCCCTTCCTAATATTCTCAGGAGATTTTGTCAGTTTCCCCTTCCCGGGGGGGGGGGGGGTGCGGTTGTCCATGTATGCTTCTCTTAGGGTTCTCCTTGTTTCTTTGCTTCTCAGGGATCATAGACTATAAGCTGGTTATCCTTTGCTTTACCTCAGTGTAAATCCAACCACACTGACGCTCATGGAAGCGAAAGTGGGAAGTAGCCTCGAATGCATGGGTGCAGGAGACCACTTCCTAAATATAACACCAGTAGCACAGACTGAGAGCAACAATTAATAAACGGGACATCTTGAAATTGAGAAGCTTCTGGAAAGCAAAGGACACGGTCAATAAGACAAAACAGCAGCCTACAGAATGGGAAAAGATCTTCACTAACCCCACATCAGACAGATAACTGATCTCCAGAATATATAAAGAACTCAAGAAACTAGAGATCAAATTACCAAATAATCCAATAAAAAATGTGGTACAGATCTAAACAGAGAATTCTCAACAGAAGAATCGCAAATGGCCAAAAGACACTTAAGGACGTGCTCAGGGAAATGCAAATCAAAACGACTCTGAGATACCATCTTACACTGGTCAGAATGGCTAAAATCAAAAGCACCAATGATATAACATGCTGGAGAGGATGTGGAGTAAGGCGAACACTCCTCCTCCATTGCTGGTGGGAGTGCAAACTTGTACAGCTACTTTGGAAATCAGTGTGGCAGTTTCTCAGAAAATTGGAAATCAACCTACCGCAAGACCCCAGATTGGGCATATACGGGAAGGATACACACTCATACCACAAGGACGTTTGCTCAGCTATGTTCATAGCAGCATTATTTGTAATACCCAGACCCTAGAAACAACCTAGATGTCCCTCAGCCAAAGAATGGATAAAGAAAATGTGGCACATTTACACAATGGAGTACAATTCAGCAGATAAAAACAATGACATCTTAAAATTTACATGCAAATGGATGGAACTAGAAAAAACCATCCTGAGTGAGGTAACCCAGACCCATGGAGAAACGTGGTGTGTACTCACTCATAAGTGGGTTCCAGCAGTTTATTCATAATTGCTAATTTTAATACAGTATTCTGCCATGTGCATATCACCACAAAGCATTTTTCTATTTATCTGTTAGTGGGTTTTGCCTTGTGTCTAGATTTTTAACTATTAAAGGTTTAACTTCTTGGCCAATTGTTTACAAGTGTTTGTATGGCTGTGTGCACTCGTTTATCTTGGGTAGGCACCAAGTTATTTAGAACAACTTGTGTTACCATATCGGCTGTCTGGACCCTGGAAACCTAATCAAGGAACTATTTGCGAGTGTGTGAGTGTATGAGTGTGCCTTTGTCTATGGGTGACATTAGTCTTTAGGAGGATGCAGGCTCTCATTGACGCCCTCACTCTAGCTCTCAGCTTTGATGCTCCCCTCCTGGATTCTTGTCTGCCTTCTCCTCCTCTGCATTCAGCCCTCTTCAGAGTTATGGCTGCTGTTGCGGCTCCATCCTGCAGGTGGCAGAAGCGGGCAAGCTCTGAAGGCCCAAGGCTAGCTGCTTCCACTAGAAACTTTAGCAGGTCCTGGGTTTCCTGTATGCCCAAGTGGGAGGACTCAGCACTTTTGGGTTCCCCTCCTTCCCCAGGGGAGAGATTGGCAGATCTTCTAGAACTGCAGGCTCCAGTTCAGACTTCTAAAGTTCATCAACGTTTTTATCTTCCAAGCTCCTACAGAACAGCCCCCCCCCACCCTCACCCCCAAGCTCAATGAGTGAGTTTTCTAGTCCAAAGTCCTGCAATCCTCCCCTAAACACATGGTCAGGTCTCTCACAGCAATACCTCATTGTCCTGGTACCAATTTCTGTCTTAGGGTTACTATGGCAGTGATTAAACACTATGGCCAAAGCAACTGGGGGAGGAAAGGTTTATTTGGCTTATTCCTTATACTTATGAAGTAGATGGGACTGAGGCATGGTTTTTGCCTCCTAATTTTCTTTTCTTTTTTATGCTTGTCAAGTGGTAGGTGGAGACTGTCTTCTGTCCCCTACCACGTTCCTGTCCCTCTCTCCTCAAGGATGGAGTGGGTAGACAGAATTGAGTACAAATGGTAGGCATTTTATTTTTCAAATTGGGATTGGCAAGGTTCAAGGGGAACAAAACAAAATTTAAAACAGACTACCACATGGGATTAAAATGAAACCGGTTTGAACTCTCCATAGCAGTGGGATGTTCTTAACAGTTCTGAGAAGTGTTCCAGCTAAGGGGAGTGTTCCAGCTCAGCGGCTTGCAGAGCACTGGGAGGCCAGCCAAGAGCAGTCCCTTGTGGAGAAGTCCGTAGGTACCTACAGGAGGAGCGTGAGCTCTTGTCTCCTGTTCTCCTGTCTCCAGAGGGTCTGGAAGGTTGGAAGATTGGAGCCACAGTCTCTGAAGCAGAAGTTCTTGGAGGCTGGAAATAGTCACAGGGATAAATTCCCCTTTGCCACCCAGCCAGTGCCAAGTCCTGGAGGCTGATGCAGAAACAACTGAGTCCTGGAAGCTGGCTTTGCCCAGGACAGAAAAACCTCAGGTGCAGGCACCTCCTGCAAGTCTGCTCTCTTTATGACTGAGGTAGGTGTTTGGGAGTCTGGCTCTTTGAAGTACAAAGGACTTCTTTTTTTCTTTTTCTGGAGTGCAGGAGCACCAGGCTTGGAAGTCTTTCTTTCCTCTTTTTCCATGGGTTCTTGCAATAGTTCTGGCTTTATAGCCCTGAAATGTATGGACTTGGTTGTCAGGATGCTAGCTAGATCCTAGCTGGCTAAATGTGAATATGCAAATAAGGTAAAGAAATAGCACCAACCAGAGAAGAGCTATCAAACCCAGTGGTGGAAAGACCCCAGAGCTTCACCAGTCTCTGTTTCCACAGAGGTAGGAAACACTGTAGAGGTTTCTGCTGTGATGTTTGCAGATGCTTACAGTGTCCAGGCTGCTCACTTAGTTCATCAGGGCTTTAAATGAGATTAAAATGAAAGAGCTTTGAATTCTCCGTAGCAGTGGGCTCAGTAGCTCTGTGTGTGGTGGTGGTGGTGGTGGTGGTGGGGCTCTTCGCTTCTGTTTAGGGCTGCTGCTACTGTTTTAACCATTGTTAGCAGTCTGCTGTCTGCAGCTTCTTTGTCCTCTAGGCTTGAGTCTGCTGGGCACTGGAATGTTCCCAATGGGGGCCCTCCATCCCCCCGACATTTGTATACAGTGCTACGTTTCCTAGCCATATAGTTGTGGAATGTTGGTCTCCTTCACTCACCCACTAAGCAGTGAAATCAAGATATTGTGCTCAGTGCCCGCTGTATACTCTAGTCTTTTTTTTTTTTTTAAAGGCAGGGTTTTTAATTAGCACAAAGTAGAGTGTGGCCTGAAAATGTTACATGGACAATTCCAGAAACAAACAATTTTTAAGTTTTAAACTGTAAACCATTCTGAGTGGACTGATAAAGTATGCCCACTGCCAAGGATGTCTCACAGTCACCCAGATGGCCCCCTTGGCTTTCCCAGGTAGGCTGTCCAGAGGGAATAATGACATCTCTGAGAATGCGTTCTGCAGCTGGCAAGACTGTTGGAAGCTTTACAGACCAAGAGGGATCACAGATGGTGGGATTGAGGCCAAAAGAAAGATCAGGCAGGAATGTGATTCAAGGCCCAGGCTTCAGCTGTTGAGCTTTCAGGATACCCATTCCCCAAGATCCCTGGCCCACACCTCCCAGAGTTCTATGATCAGGTGAGAATGGGTCTCCTTCAGAGCTTGGTAGAACTGACTTTTACTGGCCCGGTCCCAGGACTGACTGTAGCTGAACAGCCTCCGCATCTTGTTGGGATTGGTGGCCTCAGCACGAACCATCTCATACTGCTCTTCACTCAGCACTTGACCGTGCAGTCTGTCCAGGACAGGGTCCACTGATGTCACTCGGGCCACCAGCTGCTCCCGGTGCTGGTCCACAAAGTGCCGGGAGGGTCTGGCAACTGTGGGTGAAGGCAAGACTGGTGATGATCCAAGCAAGGCTCCCACTGGAGTCTCTCCTGGCTCATTCTCCACTTCTGGTTCTTATCTCATTGTGTCACTGGCTTCCTTTTCACTCTGGAAAGCCTGTGACTACCAGAGAAACCCCTCGTCTACCCTCATGTCAGCGTCCAGCCTGACACCCCATGGGAACAGGAAGGGCCCATGATTGAGGTTGTGAGTGAGGTGTGTTACGGCGCAGTGAGGAGCATGGGGACTCTGGATGTAGAGCTCTCCAACCCCACCCTGGTGAGGCCTGCAAAGAGAGGGTCCCCTCTTTTCTTCTTTCCTTTCCCTCCAGAGCCAGATAGTGCATGTACCCTGAAATTCCCACTACCTCATCTGGTCTGGCAGGTGCTACTGACCTGTAGAGGCTGCAGCGACCAGAGTGGATGCAGGTCTGAGGTCCCCTAGAAAAAAGGAGAGATGAAGCAGCATCTATAACAGGGCTATTATGAACTCACACAACATATCCCGAATCTCTCATCTAGATGCCTGGATTCTGAGAACAAGCTGCAGACGAACTCTGTCAGAATCCGGCATGAGGGAAGGATGGACCCATAGAAAAAAATCTAGGTGGATCTTTTCCTTATGTCTTTAGGAAGCGGAAGCTGGAAGTTATAATTTTAGACTAATAAAAAGAAGGATAGTTTCTAAATAGCAATTTCTTCCAACATCAACTCAACCCATGTTAGCCTGTCTTAGCCTGAATTAAATTCCTGGAGAACTAACCAAGTCAGAGGATAGTTTTAAGTACTTGATACTTTGAATAGAAATCTAGTCCCTTTCCTCTTTAATATTTTTAAAGAATTATTTTTGTAATTTTAAATTATACTTGTGTGTGTGCCTATGCACATGAGTGTAGGTGCCTGCAGAGCTCAGAAGAGGGTGCTGGATCCCCTGGAGCTGGAGTTATAACTAGTCATGAAACATGGGTGCTGGGAAACAAACTCGGGACTTCTGGAAGAGTTGAAATTCTGATCAAATCGAGTCTCTGTAACTTAAAGAGCCACATCCTTTCTCTGGGGACATTTCTTATCACCTGGCCCACCATAGATCTTTCTCTTACGTGTGTACACCCTGGATTTGTCCTGCATTTACCTGGTTTCAACACAGTTTCCCAAACGACAGCATCAGCATTCTTGTCTTTTATTTCCAGCCGGATCCTTGATTTTAAGCAGCCAACATAGATCTCTGAGAAGAGCTGGGCTTCCGTGGAGCTCCGGTAGCACAGCTCCAGTTCCTGGAGAGAGCAAGGACCTCTGTGTGAGAAGCCATTGCTTGTTCTGAAGATGAGGCTTTTCCCACTTTAACACCTTTTAGGTCCTACTCCATCTCAGAAGGACATTTTCCTTCCCGTTGAAGTCAATCAACAGCATTGACAACATGTCCTACCTCAGAAGGGTGAGAGCCCTGAAGAGACTCCATGGACCAGCTCAGGGCTCTTTCTCGAAGCAGTGCTCACATATTCTAAGCCAAACACTTTCCCCTTCATCTTTTTCTTTCCTTTAGACAGAATTTCTCTTTATAGCCCTGACTGTCCTGGAACTCACTCCGTAGACTAGGTTGACCTTGAGCTCAGAGATCTACCTGTCTGCCTCTTGAGTGCTAGGATTAAAGGCATGTGCCACCAACCACCTGGCTGTCCATCTTTAATTGGGATGTTCTCTCCTTACTTCTTATCTTGAACTTAAGCCCTTATTCCTTCAGTACAAAATTTCATTCCTAACAAGTCTTAAACCTAAACTGTTTCCAGTCAACAGAAAATTTACACCTATCCCTTTTCCTAGGCAGATCCAATCCAAGACAGAAGACTTGGTTCCCAACTGTCTTTCAAGAATGCCCTTCCCAAGTCTCTTCAAACTCAGAAAATTGTACAACCTTCTGGTGAGTGCTCAGATCCCCATCTGTAACCTGTTTCTTTTTCTTCCCATAGCAACCTGTCTATGAAAGCCTGTTGCCTTTCCCAACAAGATTGATTTGGATACTCCCATCTAGGCACCATCTGTAACCTCCTCTTCCTTTTCTTCCCATAACAACCTATCTATCAAAGCCTGTTGTCTTTACTAACAAGATCGATTTGGATACCTGCCACAAAGACTCATGGTCCTTTTGGTCCTGACAGTTTCCTGTGCTGTCAGTTTCCTGAATCTGTCAACCATTCATCTCCATGACTGCTGCCTTAGTTAAGCTACCATGGCCTCTCATCTGCAGCCTTTGACTCGTTTCTACTTCCGCTCTTGCCTGCTTGTCATCCCTTCTCTCCTAGTGCTAGACACATCTTTATCAGAGTAAATGAAGTCCTGCAGAATGTTTATGATTATGATTTATGTACTTGAACAAAATCAAAACCCTGCAACAGGGTCAAATGGACCAACGAGCCCTGGGAGATGTTATCTCTAGTGCGACCCCATTTTCTGCTACAGGCACCAACTCTGCCACGCTGACCTCCTCTTTGACACCCAGGTATTTCAAGCTTGCTCTCACCTCTGTGCCTCTGCACATGTTCTGTGTCTGATGCACTTCAGAATCCTACATGCCCCAAGTCTTTATGTCACTGAGGCCTCAACTCAAGTGGCATCTTCTCAGAGGTGTTTCTCTGACTGCCAGTGAAAGTGGCCAACTCATTCTCTGGTAAGTGCAGATCCTACAATCGATCTTGATCAATTGAGAACTGATCCCAAGTCACTCTCTCACAATGCTGTATTTACTTGCTAGCTCTCAGTGGTACTGGTTACTCTTATTCATGCAGGTCTATCTGTTGGCTCCACTGACCTAACTTCCTTGAAGCATATCCATGGCACTAGGTTAACACCCACTGAATGAACAGATTATCTCTCTCTTATCAGTTGTTAGGAACTGTTGTGCAGGAGGGCTCCAAACTGAGCAGCTTGCCAATTTATCCTTTGGTTCCTAATTTCTGACTCAAAAGCAGACATCACCTCCTTTTCAGTACCTGTCACCTAGCTCAATATTAAACAGGACCATCAGTGTGTGTGTGTGTGTGTGTGTGTGTGTGTGTGTACATGTGCCACGGTGTGCATACGGAGGTCAGAAGACAGCTTGATGGAGTCAATTCTCTCCATGTACCATGTGGGCTCTAGGGACCAGACTTAGGTTGTTAGGTGTGGTGGCAAGTGCCTTTATCCATTGAGCCATCTTGCTCATAAGGCCCCAACCTTAGTTTTTGCTAGGCTGGCCAGCTTTCCTGAGGGATCCTCCTGTCTCTGTGTCTCCAGCACTGGAATTACATACAGCTTTTGACCTGTGTACTGGGGGACTTAATTCAGGCCTTCATGCTTCTGTGAAATCATACTTTGCTGTCATTTCCTCAGCCCCTGTTTTGTCATTTTGTTTTTTAGTTTTTAGGCTTTTTTAATTTAATTTTTTTTTGGACAGGGTTTCTCTGTGTAGCCCTGGCTGTGCTGGACTATCTCTGTAGACCAGGCTGGCCTTGAACTTACAGAGATCCATCTGTCCCTGCCTCCCAGGAGCTGGGACTAAAGCAGTGTGCCAGCACCAGGCTTGTCTGGGTTCTCAAGTACTGTTGCCAGCCAGTGTCCTGATAGATGTTTCAGACTGAACTCACACATATCTAACTTTGGTTCAGCCACAGACCACCATTGAGAGTTATGGACATTTGGGGAATGCAGATTAATGCTCAGTAGCTTTTGGTCAAAGACTGTTGGGAGAGGATACACTGAGAGGGAAAAAGTCAAAAGCAGACCCTGGTGTCCTGGAAGAATCTCAGACTCAGAGCTAAATCTCAGTGTTGGTACAAAATGTTCCAAGGCTTGCAGGCCAGCCGTATTACTGCTTTTCCACTGGACATTCACAGAGCATCTTCTTTAAACAGGTTACCATGGAGCCCATAGGATCCCAAACAACCTTACAGCACACACTACATGAGTCTTGCATGCTCAACAATTCCAATACTCTACTTGCTTTGGTTTAACCATGATAGCATTCAGTTTGTTGAGATCAGTCATGGAATTGTCCCTGCTCTGTAACAATACCCAAGACAGAGGAAATAGGCTTCCTTAGTCCTTCCTGCCAATTACAAAATGACAGACATCCTACAGGGTTTCTTTCTAGAACCATTTTACTGAGATGCCCTATGATGAGTAATAAGCCAGGTTCATTTGACTCCATGGCTTTGGCACAGTATACCCTAAACACTACCGTGCCCCAACTTAGTTCATCCATATCTAGTTAGTTAGTCTATTCATGGTGGATCTCAATCGCTTTCCTCCAAACCTCAAGTGTGAGTTCCTGGGAGACCCACCCTACAGGTTTTCCCAAGCCTGGCATCTGACCTTGGTGAAGGGCAAGTATCAGGTTGCTTACCTTGGGTGTAATTTCCATAGTCCCTGAACCAGACACAGTATAACGAGAGCCCACATAAAGGGAGCCCATCGGGGGAGGCTTGTGTATTTGCACAAACTGGAACTTCATTTCTTCATCATCTATGGCCTAAGGAAGATAACAGACAACGATTTCTTCTCTACATAATCTCATCGAATAAGGTTAGGTGTTGGTTCTTTTGTGTGTGTGCACAGAAGTGGGGGTGAGGGTGGTGGGGATGGAAACTAAACCTCTGCAGCCCTTTTCCCCATGTACTGAACAGACCTTCCCACTCTAGATTGTTCCATGTTCACAGTGGTCATAGAGCTGCTGACAGAGAAGAAGTGGGAGGGAAAGGCTGTAGGTTGGGCGTGGAGCCTCCCCGTTCTTCTAATGCCATGAGAGAAGCCATAGAAGGCTGTGCAGAGATGAGTGAAAGAGCTGTAGACACAGGGGAGACTTGGGGTTGAGGGAACCAGACCAAAGCTGAGCACACCAGGGACCGCTCACTAGAGTCCCACCCTGACCCCCAGGAGAGGACCCCACTGGGATACTCTCTGACTGCGTCTCATGGATGGGCCTTTGTGGTTCTCTGTGTTACCTTTCGAATAGTGCAGTCATTGGGGATGAGGTAAAGGTGGAATTTGTGCTCGTCAGCATGAGGTTGATGGTAGAGCAACGTGATAGAGGTGATGGGCAGGAATCGCCGGGTGACAGGGATTATTTTTAGCATCACTCCTATGGTAGAGAAGCTGGGTTTTTTTAGAACTGTGCAATGTGGCTCCACTTCGGTTGGCGTCTCCAAGACCACCCCGTCCTTCAGAAAGTGGGCCACTTGGAAGTTTGAGGTGTCCTGAATTTCTGTCCAAGAATGGAGTCAAAAGACATAGATTAAGTGCCTGACTGAGCCAGGCTTGAGATAGCAGAAGCCCAGGACTCAGTCTCAGAGAGACCTTCTGGGGGAGGTATGAATGACCCTGACCTCTCAAAATCCTAATCCAGGGGAATGAATTTGGGCGGATCTTTAGGGAGGCAATGAGGACATGGATGTAGTACCCTCTTGAATGGGCTTAGGAAAGAGTCAAAGGGCCTCTTCTGCCATTTGAGGGAAAAGGTAGAAGATGCCATTTACAAAGAGAATATTCTTTTCTAGACACTGAATACACTGGCACCTTGATCTTGGCCTTCCCAGGATACCTCAAAAGACATTGTTACCAGTTTGGTGAATTCATCCCTGTCCA
Organism: Alexandromys fortis; assembly: GCF_014885135.2. Classification (NCBI taxonomy): domain Eukaryota; kingdom Metazoa; phylum Chordata; class Mammalia; order Rodentia; family Cricetidae; genus Alexandromys; species Alexandromys fortis. The sequence goes on along the minus strand of NW_026068017.1, from coordinate 2,893,180 downwards.
AATCTGACCTGCAGCTCAGTAGGCTTTGGGTAGATTCCTTTGCATTCAAAGACCCCCTAATTTCTTGGAGGAAAATTTCATTTCCCAGGCCCAGCTGATGGATCTCCAGTTCTCTAATGAAAGCTGGTGACCCCCATCTTCTCCATGCCTGTAGGGATGGTAATGGTTTTCACATGCTGACAGACTTTGGTACTAACAGTTGCTTGTTAGTTCACTTGGTACATAGTCTTTAGAAAAATCTCTTAAAATAGCTTAATTTATCCCATTTCCTGTTAGAAGCCAAAGGGATATGATATGTAAAAAGCACTTAAGAAATGCCAGTTAATATTGCTACTGATAGGTAGCCCGGGCAGTGGAGAGATGTTCTCCCTCACCCTACCCCCTGCCTACCAATATTTGAGGCAGGTGGGAGAGCTGCCCCTGCCCCTCATCAGCTGCAGCACTTGGGAGAGTCTCCCCTGCACCTCACGCTAGAGCTGACCTGAAGGTGTAAGTGTGGGAGATCCGACCCTATGGACATGAAAGCAGGAGAACTGGCCCCACTTCTTGCTCTTCAGCACAAAGGGTGAACTCACCAAGACAGTGCAGGAGAGCTTATCCTGTGGTGAGGACAAGGGAGAACTGAAGGGCTGAGCAACCCTGAAAGAACCCAGGCCCAGAACCAGGGTTATGAGTTGGCCCAGCACAACATCCACCCCATCTGTGATCTGCTGGAGCATTGTGTAGGGACTGGTTCAGCAAACACGAAGCTGAAGGATCTCCTCAACACAGGGTACCAACAGGATATCCGAGAGGAGTTCCACTGAGGCCCAGAATTAACAGTGTAGCAGAAACCAGAGGCCTTGAACAAGACCAATGATTCTTTGTAATGAACACTTGCAAGTAAAGATACGTGGATGTGGTGTGACTCAGCGTGTCACACTGAAGCTTACATGATGAGACTGATTTTTTTCCACTTAAATTTTATTTAATTGCAGGAGGATGTTTCACGCGCAGAGAGCAGATATGAAGGGATGGGGGAATGAATGGGATGGAGATGCATGATTTGGAAGACACAAAGAAAAATAAAAGGAGTTAAAATTATTGCAGCTGAGGACATCAGTTCCTACTTAGGGGCTCTTTCAGGTAAGCTCTACCTTCATGACCCTCTGTGTCTCTCTAAGAAAGACAGGAGCTCTTTCCTCATCACCCCCTCTATCATCTTCCATTCTCCTATGTGACCGGGAAGACCTCCCACTACCACCGCCATCCTGCCTATACTTCCCTTGGTTACCTTGGAGAGCCACAAAATGCGGCAGATACACAGAGTCTACAGCTCCCTGCTCAGCCTTGATGTCAAACAGAGGCCCAGCCACCATGTGACTCTGCTCCAGGGGAGTCTTGCCCAAGAACTGTCTCCAGGCACAGAATTCTATCTCTATGATCGTTGCCCTTGTCACCACAAAGCGAAGACCAGTGCTGGGCCAGTGATAGGAGCCAGCCATAGGGAACTGAACTCTGGAAGATGCAGAAACAGATATGAGTTGGACAAGATCTGCTGACACGCCAGATGCAGATCTGGTACAGGGCTATGGACACACCGTCTTCAGTCAAATCTCTGAGTTCTGGCTCTTTTGCTCTCTGTGTGTGGAGCCTGAACAAAGTATTAGCCTTCTGACTTCTAGTTTCCTTATCTGTAAATAGAGCCAATCTCGTAGACCTGTGGGTACTGAGTGATCTAGAGCCAACTTACAGGTAACACACACCTAGTGCAGTCAGCTGCTCCTGTGATGATGATGAAGGTGATGAAATAGGTGTGTGTGTGTGTGTGTGTGTGTGTGTGTGTGTGTGTAAGTTCTGGGGGTCAAACTCAATACACTTATATGGTAGGCAAGAGTTCTACTGATTGACTACATTTTCAGCTCTTGGTGTTTTTTTTTTTTTTTTT
>NW_026068017.1:2877735-2890155 GCF_014885135.2 Alexandromys fortis | reverse complement strand
TCTGGAAGAGCAGTCAGTGCCCTCAACTGCTGAGCCATCTCTCTAACCCCCAAACATGCATTTCACAGAACCACAGGAACAGATAAGTCTGACAAAGTAGGGGTCTGTTACTTTACTTCTGTCTCATAGCAGGCGTGACTATGGAGCACCCAGGCAGATACTGGGAAGATTAGTTAGGGAGGGAGCTTTCAATTAGTATAGAATTCTAAGAAGAAGAGGGCTTTTTGTGTACTAACTACATTTCTTACTAATTAATACGTGTAGGAAAAAAGAGAAGAAAACCTGGCAGGTCTGTTGCACTCTCTGAGCACTTCTGCTGCTGCTTCCTTCTGCAGTGGCTGAGAAAGCAGGATTGTGGTAACCTTGGCAACCAGAGTGAGCCACAGGAGGGAAGCAGATGGTACTTGTGGTACTTGTTTTGTATTGGCTTTTTTTTTTTTTCCTAACTGAACTAAAGGAAATTTCTTAGCACTAGATCAAAGTGAAAAGCACGGTTATGTAAAGTCCCTGGCTAAGAGGCAGGGTGCTGTATCTGCTGGTGCCCAGCTGAGAAGGAATTCCTTTCTCTGGGGCTTGTTTAGGGATTCAAGTATTTTTCCTGTATCTCTAGGGGTAAAGGCACGAACAGTGAATTTCCCAGACTAAGCTCTGGTGTCAAATGAAAGCGAGATAAAGTAAGTAGAGAGCATTGGTAGCTTGTTAGGGTAGAATAAAGGCCAGGAGGTTACACTCTCCTGAGTTGGCTGTTAGAGAATTCAGGGCTGCCAGGTCATGTTTATCAGTAAGGGCAGACTTGCTCTCTCCTGCTCAGTCAGTGCCTGTCGTTGGAGACCAAATGTGGTCTATTTGCAACGTTTCTCTCCTTGTCAGATGTCCTTCCATAAAGGATGATTGTGGGAGACTAACTTTATGTAGATTTGACTGTGAGAACTCAGGTTTTTTGAGGGAATGCTGTCATACCAGGGCCCCATGCTATGGGATAGATAAGGTCGTCCAGTTACCATACGGCAGGGGGTTACGCTCAATAATTAGTGCACCGCTGATGCTTTTTGGGGACAATCCCACTATGGAAAAGAGGGTGCTATGGGTGTTATGACTTCACAAGGGTTTACAGAAATGGCAGGGGCTATTCAAAAGACAAGTATTTCCGGAGCCTTGCCAATCAGGCTTCCTTCACTGGAACACTCCTGTGAGTTAGTCTAGAGAGTTGTCAGCTGGACTTCCCACTGCGTGGTCCTGTGGGCTGTAGCCGTTTTTAAAACGTGTATTTCTTTATAAGGGGCTAAGGCTGGAGAGATGGCCCAGCAGGCAGAGACACTTTCTGCCAAGCCTGGAAATGCCTGTGTGTGCTCACACAAACCCACTAAATAGATATGGGCATATGTTAGAGCATATGTTACTACTAGTGATACATTTTTGGCCTCTAGACAACGCTTTCCTGGGACCTTTAGTGACTTTCTTAAAGGCTCCCCATTTGGTGATTGGCAGGTGGACAGGAGGCAGTTTCCAAGGGAGGAAGTCAAGAGTGACAGTTTCTCCAGCTGAGACAAGTGAGCATCACCATGTTGGAGGAAGGTAACAAGTTATGGAAGCCACAGTCTCCCATTACTCATGGGACTATGGACCCTGGAGAGCAGGGCTGTTGTCTTCATCCTGATGCTCGTAGCTTCTAGTGGGTTCATGGCACACAGTGGTTGTTAGCTGAGCAGGATCATTAGGATACAAGGGTTTAAGTGAAAGTTAAGAGACTTGACAAGCCCAACATAAATTAATTGCATTGCAATTAAAATAATCACCTGTAAAGAAGACATTTCATGTCCTTGAACAAATGTAAGCCCAGGGTGTGGTCTGTTTAATTGAAATGAAAGATCGCCAGCTCTGTTAGATGCAGTGCCGTGCTGGCTATGGAGGACCTTGTTTGAGTTTTGGAGTGATTCTTAGTGAAATGTTTATGGAGAGATCACCAGATACAGTAGACTTAAAATGCTGCAATCGTAACGAGAGAGACTGAATGAAAGTGGTTGAAAAGAATCTGGCAAAGCTAGGGAACAGGATTAGGAAGCATTTTGCTCTTTACTTATGTCATTGTTTGGAAACATTCACCTCTAAGCTTAGTTTTCCACTGTAAAAGGGACACGCCCACTGTCTCAGCCCTGCCCCTGCCCGCTGGCCTGGTAAGGAGAGGGGCCATGCTATGGGAGACTGGTTTGTGTTCTGTCTTTGGAATCCTTTGTGAGGACTGGAATGGAGAAGGCTAGCTCACTCACCGGTACAGGTTCCTTTCACTGTCAACAACCTCAGTAGGCAGAGGTCCTGTGCTACCCCAGAAGCCATCTTCAATCTTATGAGACGCCATGATGAGCTGGTCTCTCGGAAAAGAGTGCGGCACGGCTTCTTGCTTTGGAGCTTCCTCTGGAAGATGCAGGAAAGTGGTCACGCTTTATCATCCAGGCATGTCTCCCCAGCTTCTGTATCCTGCTAGACTAGGGCGAGGCTCTTCCTGAGACCTGGTTCCAGCCGGGAATGCTTCTGCTGTCTCTGTCCCTGCTCCGGGGGCTTCTCTGTTTCTTTCAATTTTCTCTCACTCTCCTTGTCAGCCCTCCTTCTTCCCCTTCCTTCCTGCATCTATCTCCTTTTTTTCTTTTTTTTCACAGCTTACCTTCTGAGGACCACCCCCAAACCTTGGGACCTGCTTCTGCCTATGGCCCTGCCTCTTTCCCTGTGGCCTCTCTCCAGCATTTCTCCAGAGACAGGTTGAAAGAAGATGGCTGGGCAGGGCCGGATAGGTGAGTTCCAGGCCTTACCCTCTGACAGTGGCCATGGTTCCCTGGTATAGAGTCAGAAGCATAACCCAGACATGTGTGAGGCTTAGCACTGGACCCTGATGCTGCGAGAGAAGAAAGCAGAACATCCTTCCTCTAGATTCTTAGTGTAAAATGTTTTGCAAGAAGGTGTTTCTCTTTTCAGTAACCTGTTTTGCCCCATATCAGAGACAGAGTAGAGATAGGATGATCCCATCCTGATGCTTCAAGTGTGGCCCTTCACATACCTAACTGTAGTTTCTGTCGCTTGAGTGAGGATGGGCCTGCACTCGTTTCTCCTTCATCCAGATCCGGAGTAGAGACCTTCACAGGTGGTTTCCTATACACAGAGATGTTCTTCTTAGATGTCAGGGGAAACTAGGCCTGTCTATAAGACATCCCCACCTATGATCTAACTCATCTGAACTTGAACTAAGGCTCGTGACTCTTCTCTAGGGCACGTCTCTTTAATCTCCCTCCCACAGATCTATCTAGGTCCCCATGTCAGAACTGCTATCATCTTGATCCCCGTTTTTAAAAAATTATTTATTTATACTTTTTATGTATGAGTGCTCTCCACGTATACCTGACCGCCAGAAGAGGGTATCGGATCCTATTATAGATGGTTGTGAGCAACCATGTGGTTCCTGGGAACTGAACTCAGGACTTCTGGAAGAGCAGTCATTGCTCTTAATCGCTGGAGCCATCTCTCCAGCCCCTCTTGATCCCTTCTTTATCAGTGTGGTTTGAATGTGTCTATTAAGGTTCACTGTTAAGTTAATCTAAAATGCACCTTTGCTGGGAAGGGGAGGTAAGAGGTATTGGGGCATAGGGCCTCTGCCTCTGTGAATGGGTTAGTGTCATAATCACAGGAGCAGAGTCCTGTGGCCAACTTGGCTTCTTGTTCTCATTGTGCTTTCTGGTCCTTCCCTGGTCAGCCCTGGGATAGTAAAACAAGGAATAATTCCTTAGATACAGAGCCTACAGTTTGACACTCCTCAGTCTTTAGAACTCTAGCAAATAATCTCATTCTTTTCAATGTATCCAGTCAAGAGGAATTAAGACAATTAAGACATTTACCCACCCTAACAGCACCTCTCAATTTTCTCTCCTTTCTGTTCTTTACTCTCCATCTTCACAGATGTCACCATGTCTGAGAGAGAGAGAGAGAGATAGACAGAGAGAGAGAGAGAGAGAGAGAGAGAGAGAGAGATAGACAGAGAGAGAGAGAGAGAGAGAGAGAGAGAGAGAGAGAGAGAGAGAGAGAGAGAGAATACGAACATGGTGGCCTGGACCACGGTATCATTCTCCGGCAGGTCTTGCTGCCCCTGCTCTCACCCTTCTCTAGCACAGTTTCTATAAGGGAGTTGATGTCCCTTCAGTGCTGACGCCTGGAATGGCTCTCCTCTGCTTCTTAGAAGAAAGCAGGAAGTTCTTAGCAAAGTGCAAAGGCGTTGCCACAGCCCTGTCACCCTCGAGCCCCAACTATGCTGCCTTTTTTCCTGATCTAGACTAGTGGCTTTCGAATTCAGTGTGCGTGGATGTCACCCGGATGACCTGCTAAATCGCAGATCCTATTGACGGAAGCTGGTTCACTCCCAGATTCTAAATCAATAGGTCTCGAGTGGGCTCTGAGAAGTTGTGGCTCCTTTGTAATTGTATGTGTATGATTGTTTGTCTGCACATGTGTATGTGTAGCTCATACGTGCCTGGTGACCACGGAGGCCAGAAGAGGGCCTTGGATGCTCTGAACTGGAGTTGCAGATGGTTGTGAACCATCATTTGGGTGCTGAGAACTCAACCTGAGTCCTTTTTAAGAGCAGAAAGTTCCCTAACCAGTGAGCTTCCCAATCCCAAGCTGCCATGGTCTATGGTATAATATAGCAGATGACAATTAATAATTCAGATATCAACCCACCAGATAAATAATTCTCTGATGGTGGAAGCCCATTTTAAGTAAGGCTTACAAGGCCACGGACTCTGAATACTGTTTGCTTCTGTCTGTAATTCAACATGTGCAAAAACAGTTGTGAAATCTCCTCAAAACCTGTATTTTAATGAATAAGCTCATGATTACATCTCAATCTTGTGGGCATTTATTCTGTGGACTGTCTAAACGATGACCCCTCACTATGCTGTATTACTTATTTTATATCTATAATGTTAACTTGCAAAGAGTTTGATGAATAAACTCCATACAAGGAATTTCTACAGTAGTCAGGAATTTTAATTTCCTGAGAACTGTTTAAATTCAGAGCTTAGGCTGACATAAGAAAATGGTTGCATCTCCCCAACTCTAAATGACTAATTTAAGGTTTCAAAGTAAACCTTTAGATTAAGACCAGGCTGCCTTGCTAATGGATTTTAGGGTATACACTTGCAGAAATAGCAGTCTAGTTCAGAGGGACATACTGAGCCCTCTGGATAGGTTGTAAATACAAATGAGTCCAGGGATTTAGCTGGGAAATGATTTAGGCCTTGCATCCATTCCTGACCTCAGTTTGATAATATGTTTTCACTGGCCAAGGCTACAGAAAATGACTTGACTCTGTAATGCCCAATGAGGACTGTAGGTGTTCTCAGGTAACCAGAAGTTACACACACGCCTTTAATCCCAGCACTTGCACTTGGGAAGCAGAGGCAGAAGAAGGCAGAGCTCTTTGAGTTAAGGTCAGCCTGGTCTACAGAGCAAGTTCTAGTTCTGCTAGGGCTACACAGAGAGACCTTGTCTCAAAAACCAACCAACCAACCAACCAACCAACCAACCAACCAAACAAACAAACAAACAAACAAAGAGAAATAAGTTACAGACAGGATAAGAAAATATATTTCAAGATTAAAAACACTTTTTCCAGGTAGTGGTGGCGCATGCTTTTAATACCTTTGGCAGTCTGAGTGAGAGGTCTTCCATAATCTACTGCACTGAACACTTGGTCTCCAGCTGGCAGTGCTGTCTGGGAGCTGCGGCCTTGGTTCAGAGATTACATCACTGGGAGGTGGGCTTTGTGGTTTCAAAGACTCTGACTGTTCTAGCTCCCTCTCTGCTTCCTGCCTGTGGGTTAAGATGTGAGTTCTCAGCTGGGCAGTGATGGTACATACCTTTTTTTTTTGTTGTTTTTTGAGACACATACCTTTAATTCCAGCACTTGGGAGGCAGAGGCAGACAGATCTCTGTAAGTTTGAGGCCAGCCTGGTCTACAAGAGTTAGTTCTGGGATAGGCCCCAAATCTACAGAGAAACCCTGTCTCAAAACACCCAAAAACCAATCACTTCTATTTTTAGTGTGTTATTAGTGAGTGCCCTAGTGAGCTCATATTAAGAAAATTAAGGCAAACCTAGGTTCCTACCAAAGCATTTACAACACAGCTCTTTTTCTATAAACACTTCTAGAAAGCCTGGCATTTCCGCTAAGCACAAAATGATAGATAACGTAATGAATGATTCTTTATTTCCAGCTACAGTTTATAATCAATTAAGAAGTTGAGATTTATTAATTGTATGTATCTGGATGGCTAGGTTTCTTATCATTTACTGAAGTGCGACCTTAAAATGTAACTCCTGTTGATTATATATAGCTGTCGAGATAAAGAAGAGCCTGAAGTCACCATGAGAAAATGGAATCTAGATGAGAAAAGAGAGCAAATGAGAGACTACAGAAAGTTACCATCGGATCTCTGGGAGTTTGAGGCCAGCCTGGTCTACAAGAGCTAGTTCCAGGACAGGCTCCAAAGCTACAGAGAAACCCTGTCTCGAAAAAAAAAAAAAAAAAGAAAGTTACCATCGGAATGGGTGCGTTCCTTTCCTAAAGACCTTCAAACAAAAAAGTTTCCTGAAGCCTTTGCTACTCTGTGGCATTTTCTTTACCACCCTGAAGCAGCCTTGAAAGCTGGTCTTCCCGCTGCAATACCAAACGTCAGTGTTTTTGTCTCCTATCTGTGGTGACTTCATTGCTCCAGTGTTCTGGGTTCACTGGGTTCACTGTGGAACTGGTGGCTACTTATGACACTATGCTATGCGCAAAGGACTCTCCACTCATTTACTTTTTTTTTTTTATAATCTCCATTTCCCATGGAGGGACTTAAGAGGCAGGTTATATGATCCCATTTTCACCAAGCACCAAATGAATAAAACCAACACAAATGAAATCAAAACAACCTACCTCATGATAGTTGCTATGGTTTCCTGGTTTCTTCCTGTTTTGATTTGTCTCTCCTGCCACCCCAGGGCCATTTTATCATCTCTGAGCTCTAGACCAGACCTAGGATCTCAGTTTGGGCCACTCCTTACCGTGTGCTCTGGACGAGCAGCTTGGGTTTCTCTTCCTTCAGAGCCTTAAGTTCTACCATCACCTGGTCATTCAGAGAGCTCAAGTCCAGCCTGCAAGCACAAGGGAAGCCATATTGTCCTGGGATACACTAGGGAGCATGAACGACTCTGTCACAGGTTCCTCAGAATTAGTTATGAGATAAAGCCAGTGAGGGGGCTTATTGGTGTATGTTCCTTGACTAACACCAGGATAGAGAGGAGAGGCCAGTCACCATGGAGAAAGTCAGATGTGGCCATGATGTGGTGTCAGTGAGGTCTTAGCCAGATCACAGGCATATCTGAACTGGGATGATGGCCTTTGGAGCTGTCTAGAGTTGACTTTTTATACTCCTACATGGGTCAGATTCCGGATATGGACCATCCTAGGAAGGGAACATGACTGGATGAGGTGGTTCTTATTGGGAGCCATCAGCATCCCAGTGGTTGGGGTTGTGGCTTTGTCACAGAGAGGACTCTGGACAGTTCTTTAAAGAGAATATAGAATATCTGTGTTCTAGGATTTTGTGAGAATTCCTTCACCCCCATTTTAGTGCTGGAGTTGGAAGTCTCGTTCTCACACATGAGCGTTCTCTATTGAGCCACACCCCAGACCCTGGATTGCATTCAGGCTTCAAGTTTAGGAGAAAAGTCACCTTCCCTGAGCCTCCATGTCCATAACCAGGAACATCATCCCTGCCTCTCAGCCCGCTGTGAAGCAAGGACAAGCAGAAGAGGAAAGAGTCCCACACTTCTGAGAGGCTGTGCAATGTCACCATTCTTGCCCTATGGGTTGTTCTCTCTGGGGAGGGAGATGGAGCCATTGATGCTGAAGTTTGTTCCTTTCTCCAGTAGGGAAGGAGGCAGCTAAGATTTGACAGGTCACTGAGATGTATCCTAAAGCAGACCTGTGGCAGAGGCCTTCCTGGAAAGACCCATCAGCAGGCGGGAGAGAGTCGGGGTGTAAGCTGGATGGGCCATTTCCCACAGAGAGGCCAAAAGCAGACTTTTCAGCACCATACCCTGCTCTGACTGTTTCTTTGGGTTTCAAAGTAGAAGTGCGGTCCTGGGTGGGGAAAGCCACAGGGCATAGCCTACTAGGACCCTCTGCTAAATGTAAGCAGCAGAGGACTCTGGGCAGGAACTGTATGGAGTGTTCCCCTAGCTCAAGCTGGGGAAGGGAGAGGAACCTGGATACACGGAAGTAGAGAAGGACTTTCAGGAGGGAGGCGTTTCTAGTTTGCATGCAAATCTATGGCATATAGACAACTCCATTTCAGCCACACAGGGCCGACTCAAGCCCCTTCAAGGCTCTAAGGAGGTCGTTGGCTTCCTTTTGTTTCAGGGTCTCCCCTACTCTGATTTGTCGGCTGTCCCCAGGTTGGCCTCAGAGAGGCCCCCATGGACCCTTCAGGGCAGTCTCCCCTCCCACAGCACTACACTCCCACAATACTATTGACTTTGCAGCCTTCAGCAGAGCGTGTCAATGCTGGATCACGTGATCACAGGTGATCTATATCTGTCTCTTCCCGCCCAGCTTTCGAAGGACAAAGCCATGTGTGCTTGTGCCTGGATCCCTCGTACCTGGACCAGTGCTGGGCACACAGGGGGCCTGATATGAAGGAATGAATGAGTGTCTGACTGAGTGTGTGAGCTACCATGGAGCGAAGTGAAACCCTGTGAACATGTGGCCTCCTTTTTAGCTTTCTTTTAATTTTTTCTTTGTGTCTTTCACATCATGCATCTCGATTCTATTCCTTTTCCCGTACCTTTGTATCTATCCTCTGTCCTTGCAACCTCCCTCTGAAAATAAAATAAAAATTTTAGGGCTAAATAAAAAAAGGAAAAATAAATTTCATCATATGTACTTTAGGGTGACACAGTGAGTCACAATTTACCCTTTTATCCTTACATCTTTACTTGCAAGTGTTCATTGCAGAGAGTCATTGGTCTGGTTCAAGGCCTCTGGTTTCTGCTGCACTATCGATGCTGGGGCCTCACTGGGACTCCTCTTGGTTATCATGCTGTTGTTCTGTGCTGTGGAGACCCTGCAGTTTTGTGTCTACAGAATCAGTCTCTTCACATGCTCCAGTAAATCACAGATGGGATGGATGTTGTGCTGGGCCAGCTCATAACCCTGTTCTGGGATGAGTTCTGTCAGAGTTGGTCAGCCGGTCAGCTCTCCCTTGTCCTCACCACCAGGGCGAGCTCTCCAACTTGCCCTGGCTAATCCAAAAAGAGCAAGGGGGTGGGGCCATTTCTCCTGCTTTCCTGCCCTCAGGATTGGCCCTCCCACCTTCACACCCACACCATCAAGGTCAACTCAAGGTCAACTCTCCCACTTCGTGGGGAGGGCTTCTCTTCCTGCCTACTCTACCTTAAGGAAGATGAGGAGAGGGACCAGATCTCCCATGTTCACCTTTACAGGGCTGGCTCATCTGCACCCCAGTTAAGAGGGTGAGCTCTATTGTGCTGCCCAGCTGATGTTCAGGGCTCACTTGCCTGAGGGCTGCCAATGGTAAGTGGGAGGGACAGCTCCCTCAGCCACCAAAGGTGGTAGGGGCAAGAGTGGAGGGCATCTTTCCTTTGCCCTCACTACCACATGACAGATGAGGGGGCTGTAGATCCCATTCTTCCATCCTCAGGGCTAGCACACCTCTGCCTCCACCAGTAGGGTCAGTTCTACTGTGCTACCCAGGCGAGGAGCTAGGCACACTTTCCTGAGTCCTGTAGCTGGTAAGGCGAAGGGTCAGCTCCCTTGTTCCCTTGTCTGTTGCAGACAGCAAGGGGTGAGGGGCAAGGAGTAAGGGGGGCATCTTTGCCCCATCAATGCCGCCAACCTGCAGCCTCATTAAGAAATATGATTACACAGTACCCTGCTGCCCAACTATCATTATATTTGTTTATAACTATGTATATTTTATATCATTACAATATGCAAGGAGGGTATGAAGCTATCACTTAATAGATGAGGAAATTAAGTTGGGAAACTCAGGGACTTGATAAGCCATGGTATAAGTGGCAGAAGCTGGTCAGGAGCCAGGCTGACTGTGCATTATCTGTCCCTTTCTTTTCCACATCTGATCCTCTGGTACCCCATCTTCTGCCCTCCCTGGTCTCCTGGTAGAAGAGATCCCCCAGGGTCTTACCTCAGGATTCTGAGGTTGCAGGCAGGATTCCTGAGCCCCTCACACAGCAGCTTCACCCCTTGGTCACCCAGGTCATTCAGCTGCAGGTCCAGCTCAGTCAGGCTGCAGTTGGTGCTAAGCACAGAGGCCAGATCCTCACAGCTGCTGGCTGTGATGCCACATCTGACCAGCCTGCAGGAGAGATGCACTCTGTCATTTGCTGAGAGTTCACTCCTCTGGATAGTGGGGACTGGGCCTCCCTTTCTGGTACCTGCAAGTCCTCATTAAAGGGAAATTGGGGCTTCCCTGGCTTGTAGAAACTTTCAAAGTTTTAGTTTTCCTTTTGCATCTAAGTTATCCCTGAGGACGCAAACCACCTTTGCTTCTCATTCTTAGTAAGATTTATACCAATCCTCCTATCCACCACATTAACTATATACATATACTTTATCCAATGTCCAATGGGTATACCCGAGTTTAACTGGCCTACATTGTATACCCAAGTTTAATAGGCTACATTGACCTAGCTAAATAACCAGAGACAATGAATATATGATGTTTAGGTAGTTTCAATATTAAGGTCATTGATAGGCTAGGTAATAACCCAATGAGCTTCTTGCATAAGAATAGAAGGTGAAAGGGAGTATGGCAGGTTTGTTTGGACCTGAGAGCCTGTCTTGGGCTCCCCAGTACATATTGGGATCTGGAGTATGTGTTGCTCAGGTCAGGGCCTTGTCTGCAGCTGGCATCAGTGCTACATCTTTGTCTTTTCACTTCTTATCAATGTGGATAATTCAATGTGTCTCATAGCTGAGCTTCAGGATCAATGGTATATAATTAGAGGTTTACTCCTCTGTTGCTGTTGGGTCAAGGAGGGCCAAGTGCTGTGAAATCCACAGCATCCCACTAGTGTGTCTCAAGAACCATGCAAAAGTGAAATAGTCTATGAAGACATACATTAGGGCATGATCTCACTTGTCATGTGAAATCCTAGTAAAGATGGAGTCCATAGAGTAGAAGGTGGCTGCAAGGACAGAGAGTAGGTGGAAGTGGGGATGCCATTCCCTGGGCCTGGAACTTTCTTCCCTCTGCTTCATTTTGCCTCCTCCTCTGTGCTCTTCAGCTCCCCTGCAGCCACTTCCTCAGGATTTTTGTTCCACTGGAGCCCTTATGGGCCTGTTGTTAGCAATAGCTAGTGGGGGTCCTTGCTGAATGTCAGTCTTTCAGGATCCCCAAGAAATCCCATTTGTTTGTTTCAATAGCAAGTCTGGTATCTTGGATGTGGTCAAATGGGTTCAGTGAATGTTTGATGAATCCTAAGCCTCAACCTAGACTCAGTTTTTGCCTTTGTTCTCCTGCCATTCAGGGGAGAATCCAGGGCAGACTCACCACAATGTCTTTAGGTGACATTTAGCTTGTCTCAGCATCCTACAGAGACTCTGCACTGCTTAGTAGCTCATTGGATTCTCTCTTAGGTCCAGCTCCTCCAGGCTTCCTGTGAACTCAAGAGTGGAGAAGAAAACCTGCCAAGTGGCATTAGTGACAGGGGTCCACCTGGACCTGAGGGAAAGAAAGGGAAAGGAGGGATGTGAACTGCTTATGCATAGTCTGAAGTGGACAGACACACCCTGCACAGTGATAAAAATCTGTGGAGGTTTGAACAAGAATGTTCCCCAAAGCTCACAGATTTGAATTCTTGGACACTAGGGAGTGATACTATTCGGAGGTGTGGCCTTGTTGGAGGAAGTGTGTCACTGTGGGTGGGCTTTGGGGTTTCAAGTGCTCAAGCCTGGCCCAGTGTCTCTCTCTTCCTGCTGCCTTCAGATCTGGATGTAGAACTCTCCGGTATTTCTCCAGCACCATGTCTGTCTACATGTACCATGCTTCCTGCCATGATAATAATGGACTAAACCTCAGAGTGGAAGCCAGCCCCAAGTCAATGTGCTTTCTTTTATGAGTTGCTGAAGTCACGGCATCTCTTTACAGCAACAGAACACTGACTAAGACAGTTTCAATGTGCCATCCTCAGGACAGACGAACCTCTATGCCTACTCTTCTTCTCCAACATCTTGGTCCTTTATCTGTGTTTTTTTTTTATACCAGTGCCTAGTACAGGACCTGGCACAGAGGAAGACATTGATGGTTCAGTCTTATTTTCTTTGACATGTATATACCTGTTTCCTTTTGTT
>NW_026068017.1:2837034-2874886 GCF_014885135.2 Alexandromys fortis | reverse complement strand
CTTAGGTCCAGCTCCTCCAGGCTTCCTGTGAACTCAAGAGTGGAGAAGAAAACCTGCCAAGTGGCATTAGTGACAGGGGTCCACCTGGACCTGAGGGAAAGAAAGGGAAAGGAGGGATGTGAACTGCTTATGCATAGTCTGAAGTGGACAGACACACACTGCACAGTGATAGGAATCTGTGGAGGTTTGAACAAGAATGTTCCCCAAAGCTCACAGATTTGAATTCTTGGTCACTAGGGAGTGGTACTATTCAGAGGTGTGGCCTTGTTGGAGGAAGTGTGTCACTGTGGGTAGGCTTTGGGGTTTCAAGTGCTCAAGCCTGGCCCAGTGTCTCTCTCTTCCTGCTGCCTTCAGATCTGGATGTAGAACTCTCCGGTATTTCTCCAGCACCATGTCTGTCTACATGTACCATGCTTCCTGCCATGATAGTAATGGACTAAACCTCAGAGTGGAAGCCAGCCCCAAGTCAATGTGCTTTCTTTTATGAGTTGCTGAGGTCATGGCATCTCTTTATAGCAACAGAACACTGACTAAGACAGTTTCAATGTGCCATCCTCAGGACAGACGAACCTCTATGCCTTCTCTTCTTCTCCAACATCTTGGTCCTTTATCTGTGCTGTTCCTCATCTACGGTCTTTAGCATAGCATGCTGTGTGCTTGTTTTGTGTTCTGTTTCCATTTCAGTCTAGGTGTTCCTTGAGGGCATGGACAGATGGGTGAC
Source organism: Alexandromys fortis (assembly GCF_014885135.2). Taxonomy (NCBI): domain Eukaryota; kingdom Metazoa; phylum Chordata; class Mammalia; order Rodentia; family Cricetidae; genus Alexandromys; species Alexandromys fortis. The sequence continues at coordinate 2,874,165 of NW_026068017.1, read as the reverse complement.
ATCTTTTTTTTTTCTTTTTTTAATAATACCAGTGCCTAGTACAGGACCTGGCACAGAGGAAGACATTGTTAGTTCAGTCTTATTTTCTTTGACATGTATATACCTGTTTCCTTTTGTTATAGAATTCTAGAGTCACAGTGGCTATAAAGATAAGCTGGAGATGGGAAGTGGAACATTCAGGAGAGGTGGTTGTGGGAGATTCTGTGATGAAATGCTGAGTATGGTCATAAACATGATGACTATGTTGGTTTACATGGACTCCATCTTCTTCCAAGAATAGAAGACCACAGAGAAGTTCCATGGAGAGAACAAAGGGAATGTCTTGGGAGAGAATGTCTGCAGTCTGAGTAGGAGAGAATTCTGGGAGTGTTGGAGTAGACTCTGCCCTGTATAACTCCTGTTTGAGTAATTTCTCGATTTTTACATATTTCTCTATCAAGCTTATTAGTTGCAGGCTTCAGTTACTCAAGGTTTACCCCATACTTCAGCTATTTCTGTTCTCTAGTTCAATACTTCAGTTAACTCTTTGACCTAGTGTGTTCCAATTTGTTACCAAGGTTAATTCATCCTACCACCTGCACAGGGTAGAGAGCCATGCAGAGGTAATTAGACAGCTGCCTGCACACCAAGCTGTGCCTAACTCAGTCCACTTAGTTGCAAAAGCCTGGACCACAGGGGTCCCTGCTACTAGGAAGACTCATGAGGATGACAAGATATTGTAATGTTCTTACTTGTCATCCTGCCTGCAGAAGCCCCTCTTTCTTCCCCACCTCCATTCCCTGGGGACTCCACTTCTTGGTGCTGATCCTAGATCCCTTATCTCTTTCCCACAGACTTCCAAGCCTTTCATTCTAGCATAGCCCCACGTCTTTATGTCAGCAGTGACCCACAGAAATGCTTTCAACAGGGATCCAGTGGCCACACTGGGCTGGGACATAGGTAGACAGCTTTTACTATTCTTCCTGTCCTCCTTGCTAGTCTCTCCAGACTTAAACATGTCTGCTTCTCCCACCCCACCTCCATTCCCTGGGGACTCCACATCTTCTGTGGCCAGTAGCCAGGCAGGAAGTAGAGGTGGGACATCCAGACAGGAAGCAGAGGCAGGTCAATGAGAACAGGAGAATTCTGGGAAGAAGGAAGCTCTTCCCACAGTCCTGGCCCAGCCACAGACCAAGCAAGATGTGACTGCCTTGCTGAAAAAGGTACTAAGCCATGTTGCTAACACAGATAAGAATAATGAGCTAATCTAAGTTGTAAGAGTTAATAAGAAGCCTGAGATACTGGCCCAATCAGTTTATAACTAATGTGGACCTCTGTGTGATTTCTTTGGGACTTAACAACTGTGGGAACTGGACAGGACAGAAACCCCAGTCAACATAGAATAATGGGCTAGTATAAGTTTTAAGAATTAATAAGAAGCCTGAGCTAATGGGCCAATCAGTTTACAACTAATGTAGACCTCTGTATGATTTCTTTGGGATTTAATGATTGCGGGAACTGGGAAGGACAGAAAACTCCAACAACAACCCTTATTAAGACAATAATCAAATAAAAATGAGAGTCATTTCACTGAGTTACCTTCATGCATATACATGTGCACATGTTATATAAATATTTTTTGATTGCATTTATTCTCTTTAACCCATTTCTATCTCTCCTCACCACTTTCCTGTTCTCTAATACTCACTCTACTACATTGAAGTCAATATTTCATTTCTACCGTGAGTTTTTTCCCCTCTGTTGCTCAACTTCTCAACCTCTGAATTCAAAAGTCTAAATTCTAAAGTCTCAAACTTCTAAATTCCAGCAATTTTCTAGCTTTGGCCTTCTGAGTAATGGAATGACAAGCCTATGCTGGCAAGTCCAGCTAGAATGTGGGTTTTATCATGAGAAGCAGCTTGAAAATGTGGAAACAGAAGACTGAAAACAAACCAAAACCCAAATCATTATTCCTCCGAGACTCTTTCCCTTTCTGGTCCAGTTGTGTCAACATTCTCTTTTGCAGTGCCTTGTTTGTGGGTGACCATGGCAGGTGTCATGCCAGAGGGCAATTAGAGTACAGGACTGCTTTTTCTCCCAAGTTGTGAGGTCTTTAGGGTAGCAGTTGTATTTTCTTTCTTTTATTTTGTGATTGGGCCTGTCATAAAATAAATACTTAATGAATATTTTTGGAATGACTCAAGGGGCGACCGATATTGAGTAACCACTGATACTGAGTACTGATCTTGAGTACTCACTATGGAGGCATGGGACCTGGAAAGGGACATCCACCGTGCTGCTAGGATTACAGGGTGGATAGGGACTATTTAGGATGAGTACTAAGGGTCATAGTGCCACATACACACACACACACACACACACACACACACACACACACACACAGAGATGGGGAAGATCTCAGGACCAAGGTCATTGTCATAGGGAAGGAGCATATTTCCTGCTGAAGCTGAATGAGCAGTTTCTCAGGGACAAAACGTGTTAAGAGGGGGGAGTAGAAGCTGTGGGCTCTCTGATGCTGCTGGAGGGTCCAGGCAATGTGAATGTCAGCATAACAATGAGCCTGTGCAGCAGAGAAGATGGGTCCTTACATAGTCAGAGGGGAAGACAGCAGTTCAAGGTCCCATCAACAGTCAGGCACGGAGGGTCATAGATTAATTAGACAGGTGGTCAGATTGGCGGCTAGGTGTCCCTGGAGACTTGTTTTCTATACCCTCTGAGAGTGTTTCTGCTGCTCAGAATGTGTGGCCTCATGCCACACACAGAGAAGGTGGAGGGAAGGGCATGTGTAGATACTCACAGAACCAGCCTGGGGACCCTCAGCGCTTGTCCCTGCCGTCCACCCCCATCCAGCTGAAGTGCCTTCACCTGGTGGCAGAACTTAATGCAGAAAGCGGCCACCATAAGGTCCACATCTGTCTGGATCACTAGGTGCTTCACATCTGCCTGGAATCCTGGATGCGCCATATCTGTCTGGACATGAACCCTTGCTCCTTGATAACTGTGCATTGCCCGTGTCAGGAGCGCCTCATCCTGAATCTCATACAGACAGTGGAGCAATCCAAGCGAATACGAGTGTTGGAGGTGGGCTTCCTCCAGGACCCTCTTCAGTAGCTCCCACCTCCTCTCCAGGGGCAGCCAGCAGGCGACAATGTTCTTCATTTCATCCATTGCCTGGTCACTCAAAAGGCCGCACAGGAAGCGCATGGTGGGCGCCTCAACCAGGTGAAGTCTTCCATAGACTTCTATCAGCTTTTCTACAGCTTTAAAGTTTTCACAGCTGTCCTTTCCCTCTTTGTAACTCAAGACACAGGACATCGCTGCAAAGAACTCCTGGAGACACAGGTGGGCAAAGCTGTAGTTGGTAGAATTAGGCTGCTTCTGAAGGACACCCATGTTCATGAAAGTGGAGATAACAGACCTAGGTACCTTCTGTTTCCTGAGGTCCTTAACACTGAACAGACTCTTTTTTCTGCAGATCCCTTCAGCAGCCAGTGTGCAGAGCCCTCTGAGCCGGGCCCCCAGGGACTGAGCCGGGAGAGCCTGGGAAAGGTATTTCAGGCAGAGGGCTGTGGTGGTCTGTGAGGTCAGTGAGAGGTCTCCCCCAAGCTCCATCTGCTGTTTCAGGCAGGTGCAGACTATCCAGGACACCCAAGGCACCAGACACAGGGTCAAGAGCACTGGGTTTGATTTAACCAAGGTAAAAGCTGTAATTGCTTTTCTTTCCTCTGCAAAGTATGTGTAGAAATATTCCTTCCGTCCAGACTCAGAGAAGCCCAGGACCTCCACCCACCGTGGCTGCTCCAAGGAAGGAATGAGTGTCTTTAGTTCTGTGGTCCGAGCTGTGAGTAGCAAGGAAGCCTTAGGAAGTAAAGATTTCCCCAGCAAACTGCCCAGCAGTGTGTGCATTGGCTGTGACTGGCTCCAGTGCCGATAGAATTTAGGCTTCTGCAAGACCCATGGTGGCTCATCTATGCCATCCAGTATGAAAAGCAGCTTCTTAGAGTGAGTCAGGATCTCCTCTATGAGATCCATGTGGACATTCTCATATTTTGCTATGAGCTCAGCCAGACTCAGTTGCTCACACTGGGCCAGCTCTCTGCAGCTGAAGTAGAAGACATGCCGGAAGCGATCCCTGTAGAGCTGGCCTTGCCCCCATGCTCTCCTCACCTGCCTGGCCAGCGTTGACTTCCCAATGCCAGCAGCCCCCTCTAATATGACTAACCGAGGCTTCTTCTGGCTACCTGGGCTTGGGTCAAATAAGTCTTGGATGGCAATCTGATGTCCTCTGTCTTTAATGTCCTGGTGCTCTCCTTCTCTCACTATGGACCTCTGGCCTCTGGGGCAAGATTTTTGTAATAGTAGCAGCTGTGTGTATATTTGGTGGACACCTTCAGTTTCCCAGGACCGTGTATGGCAAGGGCTCTCTCTTCTCTGGTTCTGGCTTGATTTTATTGCAGTTTCTAAGTAAGCAAGGGAAAGAAAGGACATAAAGTAACGGTGAGTTGTTCGTTCATTCACCCATTCATTTAGCCAACAACCAAATAAATTTAGACATTTTTAAAAATAGGGTGGGGGCATCATTATGTAGCCCTGTCTATCCTAGAACTTGCTATGTAGACCAGGCTGGTCTTGAACTCACCGAGATTGATCTTCCTCTGCCTTTCAAGTGATGGGATTAAATATGTGTGTACCCATACCCAGTATGATTTGGGCATTTTTTTTTTTTTTTAGATTTCACAGTTCAAAGTGTGATGGTTAAGCTTTTTTTTTAAGTTTAATTGACTGTGCTTAAGAAATCTATAAAGCAAAAATGCCTCTAACTGTAAGCCCCACTTGCCCATGGACCTAAGTTCTGTGAATGGAAGATAACAACCCACAGTGATGGCATCACTATAGAACCTTTGTCCAGCAACTGACAAAAGCAGAGGCAGAGACCCGCAGCAGAGCACTGGGCTGAGCTCCCAAAGTCCAGTTGAAGAGTGGAAGGAGTGAGAATATGAGCAAAGAGGTCAAGACCACAATGGGGACACCCACTGAGACAGTGTGTCTGAGCTAATGGGAGCTCACCAACTCCAGCCGGATAGGGAAGGACCCAGCACAGGACCAAACTAGATACTCTGAATGTGGGTGACAGTTGTATGACTGGGGCAGACTGCAGGACCACTGGCACAGGCACCAGGATTTATCCCTACTGCTTGTACTGATTTTTTGGAACCCATTCTCTCTGGATGGATACCTTGCTCAATCTAGATATAGTAGGGAGGGCCTTGGTCCTTCCTCAAAGCAATGTGCCTTTCCCTCTTGAGGAGTGGATAGGGAGTGTGGGGGGGGGGATGTGGAGAAGGGAAGGGAGTGGGAAATGGGATTGCTATGTAAAATGAAAAAAAGATTGTTTTCAAAAAATAAGCCATGTGTTTTCACTTCTGTATACAATTATGGTTGCCTCACCCTAACCCTAACCCTAATCCTAACTGATGAGCTTGATCACACATAGGTGGGTGGAATGCAGGCAGGAAGTACATCAGGATGTATCCTTGCCCCTGATTGGATGAAGGTAGGAAATATGTAGCCTTACAGGTGTTGCCTTTCTAAGTTTATTTTCTGTTTTTTTTTTTTAAAGAGTTTGTTTATTTATTATGTATACAACATTCTGCCTCCATGTATGCCCACATGCCAGAAGAGGGTGCCAGATCTCATTACAGATGGTTGTGAGCCACCATGTGGGTGCTGGGAATTGAACTCAGGACCTCTTAACCACTGAGCCATCTCTCCAGCCCCCCTCCTTTCTCAGTTTCTAACTAATGTATTTCACTGTCATTCTTTGAGAGTCCCAGGTATAAACCTGACCAGTATCCATTGTCCTGGTCAATATTTGATAAAGCTTGCTTCAAATTTGGCTCAAATACTGTGGTAGTGGTCTTATTCTCTCCCGGTGGCTTTAACGAAAGGACAGAGATGAGAGACAGTGGTGCACTACTGACTTGTTCCACATCACACAGGAAGTGGTAACACCCGAGGGCAATGGAATGTGATCTTGGGTCAACCATTGCCAGAACTGGGTGTGTGTTGGGGTAAGAACGGGTCCTGAAGGGAAAGAGAAAGAGAGGGAGAGGGCTGGACTTCTACCAGCAATAGCGCGTTGGGGGAAGAAATCACTTTCCCACGCAGGATTGTTCTAGATCCCAGCCTTGGCTTTGCTGACGAGAGCTCTTGAGTTTGGACCAGTGACCTTGTCTCTCTAGCCCTTCTGCTCTGGGCACAGGCGACTGCTTTGATGAGGGGAGAGGAGGAAGAGGCAAGGGTGTGGACTGTGCCGAGAAGAAGAAGAAGCATGGGTGAGGCTAAATGCTGCATTGAAATAAGGAAGAAGCAAGGGTTTGGGTTGAGGTTAATGAGACTAAAACAAACCCATCTGACAAGAGCAATTTCAGCACCACAGATCCCAGAAAGATCATTTCTACCTTGTTCCTCCCATGTCTGAATTCTGGATGCTTCTTTTGCAGCCCCCCCCCCAGGCTCCCATAGTGGGAGAAGTTCTGCTGTCTCACAGAGCCACGCAGGGCTCTTAGCCCAGCTCACCTCTCATTCTGCACCTGGACTTGGTACCTTTCTTTACAAAAGTTTTCTTTGTGGACATCTGGTCAGATGAAGATTGGTAGTCTGGCCTCAACTCTGCAGAAACGAGCTGGCTGGAGGATTCCACGTTAGATGTGCTCGGGACACAGAGGAATGAGGGAGCATGGGCTGTGGGAATGAGAGAGTGGTTGGGTGTTTGTCAGGAAGAGGCAGGAGTCCAGGAGAGACACTGAAGTTTTTCATGCTAAACCTCCATACGCCCTTTCTCAGACTCTGTGGAACAATGCTCTCACTGGTGTTGCAGGGATACGGTCCTAATCTGGGTCCATGAAGTTCATGCACCCGCCCTGGTTCTGCCTTCTCTAGGTGAATCACTGGTCCTCTCTGATCTTTAATGCCTTCATTTGTAGCTATGGTTTTATGCCTTTCGGGGTTGCAAACAATAATTAAGCAATAGCAGCAATCAAAGGCACTTGTACATACTGATCATTTATTGCTTGTTAAACTCTGTTTGATGTGGATCATCATTTAGCTCAGAGATCTCAGGAAGGCAGGTATTTGCTCTCCTCTTTTCCACATGGAGACACAGAGGCAGAAGGCAGTGAAATGACTTACCCAGGGTAGTGATGCCATGACCGGCACCTGTCTTTGTCTAGTTCCCAAGTCACTAGCAAATAGCTATGGTACACAAGTGTTCCTCTTAGGAACTGGCTTCACCTCCATCTTCACCCCTCTCAGTGCCCTTCTGAACGCCAGCTTCTCCACACTGCTGCTCCAGAGTGCCCCTTCCCAGTGCCCGTTAAGACTACATGGGGTCCTGAGAATGTATTTGAGTAGAAGGAGGTGTGGAGCTCATGGGTTCACTAAGAGATTCCAGCAAGACTTCTAGTTCCAGCCAAGGATGGAGTCTGTGAGCTCTTTTGACGGGAGGTTATCTTGCCCCTACTGAGACTTGACAGGAGGGCTGGTGATGGCGATAGTGATAGGGTTAGTGACAGGGATTGTAATAGTGATAGGGTTAGTGACAGGGATTGTAATAGTAATAGGGTTAGTAACAGGGATTGTAATAGTGATAGGGTTAGTGACAGGGATTGTAATAGTGATAGGGTTAGTGACAGGGATTGTAATAGTGATAGGGTTAGTGAGGGGAAGGTTGGGGTTGTTGGTGTACTCACTCACTGTCAGGTCCTTCCCTTGCTGGGCCTGGCTGAAAAGTTGCGTCATGCCCATCTTTTCCCAGGTGTGGAGGGCCATGTTCCAGGCCTGGTGATTCCCATACTTAGCCACCAGGCCTGAGGCTACCTCTATGCCACTGGCCTCTGGCCAAGCCGTTTCTGTTAGCAGCTGATGCTGGAACGTTTTCAGCTCTTCTTTACTCAGTTGCTCCAAGTAGTAGCTTAAGCGTTGCCGGGTTCTGTCAGACATGTCTGTCCTGGGAATGGGACACAAGGACAGTGGTCTCCCAGTGCCTTGGCCTTTACCACCTGCAAGGGAAGGCTCTCACTGGGGTGATGTTTCCGGGCCCGGTGAACTCTATTCAGCAGTCAGACCCCAGGTTTAAAAGTCTAAATTATCTGTGTTTAGATGGTGTTGGGAGGTAGGAAGGGAAAAGGAGTGGCAGGAAGTTATAGGAAGAAGAAGACACGAGGATGCACTGCAGATCTGATCATGAGGATGGAGGGAAGGGCCCAGGTCTAGTCAGGTAGAGTGGCAGGTGGCAGCGAGGAGGAGGATGGGGCCTGGGAGGAGGGAGGAGCTGAAAGATGTAAGGATAGAAGGAAAAGGAGATGAGAGGGTGAGGGAATCAGAGGAGTGAAGGATGGGTGGTGGGATATTGACAGGTGGAGGAACGGGAGGATACGGACCTGAGGATGGACAGCCTGGAGGATTAGCGAATGGAAGAATGAAGGTAGAAAAGGATGGGGGAGGGTGGAAGAATGAGGGTTTATAAAGTTATAGGATAGCAGGAAGAGTGGATATGATGGCAGAGAGTTGGAGGAATGGCATGCGGGTGACACCCACTGTTTTGTGGTTCCCACCTTTTTCTTTTTCCTGGGACCCACACTAATGAGGTCAGTCTTTCAGCTACAGCCTTGACAGAAGGTGAGGTGGTGAGGGACAGCCACAGTGGCACTCAGAGGTCACGGGTGAGTCCAGGCTAGCCCCTTTGAAGTTCTCTTTAGAAACCTCCTGGTCCAGGATGTCACTCGGAGATAATAATCCAGAGTCAGCTTTCTGGCAGGAAGGACAATTCACCCAGGGGAAAATGAAAGAGCAGAGAAGACAGGCCAGGGGAGGATCCTGGATAGGCTGTGGGCTGTGGCAGATGCAGGCACATGGGGCATAAGGGAGCACCCAGTAGCCTACCACCCACTTGAGCTGGCCTTCGGAGTCCACATAGGGTGGGGCCCAACCCTGGTTCTCAGGATGGCGCCTCCTGTCTGCCACAGCACCCACCTAGTAAAGTCTGGCCAGGGAATATCTTTCTTCACCTCTCTTGGTTTGGAGCCTCACAACTCACCTTGCTCTTCTGTGGTGCCCCACTGCTGTGTGTCCCAGGGTAGGGCAGCTGTGTGGATTGCAGGGACCTCAGTAAACACATCCCTCTAAAGTGAAAGTGACCCCGTTTCCTGGCCACAAAGCCAGACATCAGGAGGCTGCGCAGATGATCTCTGTCTTTTGGCAGATTCTCAGATCTCTGGGCTTTCAGGCTGAGAATGACATCGCTTAACTTGTTTTCTCTCATGGAATGCCACTAGAAATTTCTAGAGTTCTGATGAGCCCTGGGTTGGAGGATCCAGCTCAGGAGGTTTATCCAGGCTTGCTAAGTCTCCAACTCCCTGAGTTTAGAATTCACTTCTCAGAGCTGCAGTTTGCCCATTTAATATGCGGGATGTCAGGGTTTGCAGAGCAGTGTCTGATTACTCTAGATCCTCCCCACCCTCCTCTTTCTCTCTCTGCCCTCTAATGCCTCACGCACTGGTTATTCATTTCAGCAAATAGCTCTTGCGGCCTCAAACACTGAGTCTCTTCTCTCTTCTAACAATTTTATTTTTATTCTATTTGTCTGTGTGTGAGTCTGTGAGTCTGCTCTGTGTGTGGGTGCATTTGAGAGCTGGAAGAGGGTGTAGGGTTCTCCTGGAGCTGGAGTTATAGGTGGCAGCTAGCCACCTGATGTGGGTGCTATGCTATGCTGTGATGTGAACTCAGGTCCTCTGGAAGAGCAGCAAGTGCCCTTAACTTCAGAATGATCTCTCTAGTCCCACTGGGCTTCCCCCCCCCATGAACTTTCCAAGTTCCAAGTCTTTATTTCCCTCTGATACCATCCTTTTTCAGGTGTGTGGTGAGTGCTTGCTTGCATGAGTGTGGGCTCATTGGTTTAGTAGGGCTACAGTCTTTGCTTGCTCTCTAGTTCATTTACTGAGGCAGAGTCTTGCCCTCTGCCTCAGTAAATGAGTTTATGGATTTGGCTAGTCTAACTAGTTAGTCATCCAGCGTGGGTACGCCCTGTTCCCTCTTCCTGAGCTCTGGGATCATAAGCCTGTAGCCACGCCCAGCAGGCATCTGTGAGGATGCAGTGGATCAGAGCACAGGTCCTCATGCTTGCATAGCTACTGCTTTACCCACTGAGCCATTGCTGCAGCCCTGACACTGGCTTGTAAACAGATCTGTAATCTGTTCCTCCTCACTGTGCCCAAGGAGACTGCTGGTCCAGCCAGCATCTTGTATCTCTTCCCCTGCTTCCTAACTTTCCATGCTGATGTTTTTGGTCTCTCAGTCTTGAATCCAGAGTTACATATCTAACATCTAAGTTAGTTTAAGTCACCTCTTAGCTCAAGCCTTCCTATTCTTTTCATCTCACTCTGGGTGAAATACTGGTTCCTTTCCTTGGGTCACAAGGCTCTACTTGACCTACTCCATCCTACCCTGTCCCTTTCTGACACTGTGTCCCTGTTCATGCTCCTCACTCACTCTGCTGTGGGCTGTCTGCTCTGCCTTCGTATTCTTTGAACACACCAGGAACTTGCTCACCCCAGGACCTTTGCACTGGCTTCTCTATTCTTTTTGAATGACTTCCCACTGGTCAGAAACTTACTACCTGCTCTCTGAAGCAACACTTCCCTTCTAGAATTTTTCCTTATCATTTTCCTTTTTGACATTGTTATCACCTAACAGCACAGACTTTCTTTTTCTCTTCTCCTCTTCTCCTTCTTCTTCTTTCTTGGTTTTCTGAGACAGAGTTTCACTGTATAATCCTGGCTGTTCTGAAACTCTCTCTATAGACCAGGCTGGTTTTGAACTCTCAGAGATCTATCTGTCTCCTGTGTGCTGGGATTAAAGGTATGTGCCACCACCACTGGCAAGCAAAAACTTTCTTTCTGTCTCTTCTATCTACAGAATGGAAATTCTTAGAGGGAGGACTTAGCTTGTCTGTCGATTGATATAACTTCTGGGTCCAAGTTCGTGCTTGACCTTCTATATCAGTAAAGAAATACAGTCTGAGATGTGGTGTTCTTTTTTTTAAATATTAACATTTATTTATTTGTGTGTATGGTGATTGGTGTGACATATGTATATGCACATGCCATGAATCACATGTGCTAGTCTTAGGAAACCATTCAGGAGTCAGTTCTTGCCTTCCACCATGTACAACCCTGTGATCCAATTCCAGACATAAGACTTGATGGCAGCTGCCTGCTGTGTGAATCTCTTCCTAGGAAAACATGATTGATACAGGAAGGCCACACCCATCTAGGGGTGTTACCCCTTGGCAGGTGGTTCTGGGCTGTATAAGAAAGGAGGCTGAGCAAACAAGCCCTGGAGAGCAAGCCAGTGAGCAGCACTCCCCCACGGCCTCTGCTGCAACACTCCCCCGTGGCCCTTGATTCCTGCCCTGCCTCCTCATGAAGGACGGGAAGCTGTGAAGTGAAATCAGCCTTTCCTCTTCAAGCCGCTTGGGGTCAGCTGTGATTCTTATCACAACAACGGAAAGTAAACGGAGAGACACCTGTGTTTTAACAAGTTTCCCTCCAAGATGCTTTCATCTCAGACATAATTGCTCTATACCCGTGCCTTCACCTGCTGAGCCATCTTGTTGGAGCCCCGAGAGATTCGTTTTATTCTTTCCTACCCTTGATTTTATTTTTTTCCTCCAAACTTTTTCTTATACAATATGTTTTGATCATTCAAACCACTATAACTCCCACCAATAATGAATAAGAATTCCTCTTTCTCCATATCCTCCGCATTATTTGTCTTTTGTGGTTGTTCTATAAATATCCATTCTGGCTGTGGGGAGATGCCTCGCTTGTTGAGTGAGACCGGCCCCCATATATTTGGGTGTTTGGGCCCCTGTTAGTACAGCTGTTTGGAGAGGATTTGAAGTGTGTCCTTGATGGAGGAGGTGTGTCACTGGGGGCAGGCTCTGAGAATTAAAAAGCCCACACAGTTCCCAGTGTCTGTAGTTTTCTCTCTCTCTGCATGCTGCTTGTGAATCAGGATGTCAGCTCTCAGCTACTGCCCTTGTACCATGCCTGCCTGCTGCTGCCATGATGGTCATGGACTCCAATTGTAACTCTCAAATTATTATTTTTTTATCATGTTTACATAATTCTTTATTGACTCTTTGGAAATTTCACATCATGCACCCCAATCCCACTCACCTCCCAGTCCCTCTATAACTACTTTACACCTGAGTAGCTTGCCCCTCAAAATTAATTAAAAACAAAACAAAACAAATCTGGGCTGCTCTGCCATCTTTTCAACACCTCTTCATGTATCTGAGCGGCATAGGAAGCTCCAGTGTGTCACTCCGTATATCCTTCTGTCCAACCATCCCCACCAGCAGAACATCATTGCAATGAGTCCTCGGTCTGGTTCAAGGCCTCTTCCACACCATCATCACTGGGGGCATTGAAGCACTCTCGGAAATCCCACTGTTACCCTGAGTCATGGAGATCATGCTACTCCACAGGACCAGACCTTTAGCACTCTCCATTCGGTCCCTGATGGGGCAGTTGTTAGTGTGGGGCAACCCAAGGCCCAGGATGTGGGTCTGGGTAGTAGCTGAGCTGGTTGGTCTGGGCCACTGGGTTCACCCTCTTAGGTAAGGGGCAGAGCCAGCTCTCCTAAGCCCTTGTCATCAGGGCCAGCTCTCCCATGCCTGTGGTGAGGTTTGTGGTCATCTCTCCTGAGTGTTTCTGTTTAGGGGTTGGTCAGCACCCCTGCTTCAGTGTACAGCAAGGGGGCAGGAGCAGCTATCCTGGCTCAGCACTGCCCTTTGATTTCAACACACATGGTTCCTATGACCCCCTTTGGTAACTTGAGTCATGGACATCAGCCTGGACCCTGGCTGCTGTTGGATCATGAACCCAGACATGGCCCACAGCGGTAGCCCAAGCCTGAATGATACCGTGGCCTGGTGAAGCTTGTGGGCCAAACAGACTTGCATAGTCCTGGTTGCAGCATGGCCCTTTGATACCGACATGCCCGCAGGATGCCACCTAGACCATAGGCATCTGTGTGGCCACAGGGGCATCATGGGCCATAGACATCAGGGACCCCCAACTGTGATAGGACCATGGACCCAGTCATGGTCCCTAATAGCAGTCTGGGTTCTGACATCACCATGGCCACAGGTGGCAGCACAGTCCACTCAGATCGGCTTGGCCCCTGCAGCAGAGTAGCTCTTGGACACCAACAGGTGACTGCCCAGACCCTTGGCATCAACATGGCCTTCGACGGTATCAGGAGCCATGGGCATCAACTCTGGCTACAGTAGGGCCCTGAACCTAGACATGGCCCTTGGCAGCAGCCATTGCCCTAGTGGCAGCATGGTCTCAGACACCAACGTGGCCACAGGATATAGCCTAGACTCCTGATATCTGTGTGACCTTTGGTGGCACCACAGGCCAGGGATATCACAGACCCCAACTATGTTAGGACTGCAGATCCAGAAGCGGCCCTCAGCTGCAGCCTGGGCCTGGATGTCACCATGTCACCTCATGGCATTGAAGGCCACTCAGATTTCTATGTGACCCTGGCAGGAGCATGATCCTCAGATCTCCACCTGGCCTCAGGTATTGGCCCAGACCCTGGTTATTGCATGGCCTTTATTGGTAGCAGGAGCCATCAACCCAGTCCCTGGCTGCAGTAGAGCCAAGGACACACCTGGGCTCAATGTCACCATGACCCTGGTGGCACCACAGGCCATTCAGATTGGCATGACCCCAGTGGCTGTGTGACTTTTAGACACTAACATGAGTGAGTCCCATATTATAACCTTTTAATTTCAAATGGTCCCATTTGTTAATTTGTCCCATTTTCTTAATGACAGAGAGGCCTTTCCTGTGCTTGCATCGGGAAGTGTTTCCCCCTCTTTCCCTCTTGTAGATCCAGGGTTTTGAGTCTTGTGTTGATGTCTTTGGTGCATTTGGAGTTGAGAGCTCTGCAGGGTGAGAGGAGAGGATCGTTCTTCTACCTGCAGGCGTCCAGTTTATCAGCACCACTTGTTAGCGAGGCTTTCTCTTTGCCAGTGGATAAGTATTGTCACCAGTGAGTGTTTTAGCTTGTCATTTTACTGTAAAACAACCCCCCTATTTTATCATCTAAACCGTTTTCCACCCGAAGATTCTTAGTCAATAGATTGTTTGGAGCTAGAACATATTTGATATGTTATTCAAGAAATACATGAAAAGAATTTCAAGCTGTGTTACTGCTGGATAAAAACACTGCAAGAATAGGTGATTAATTTATCTTAAAACTTCATGGTTGGATTTATAAATCTTAGTCTGTTTTAATAAGGTGTGGTCCCAGAAGTCTGAAAACCATACACTTGCTACATATACTTTGTAGCATCATTATAACTTGGATAGTTTAGATGAGACAAGAAAAGAAACAAGAAGTAAAATTAAATTTCCTGATTTTAAATAATCAAACAGTGTTTTAGCAACAAGTGATTATATACATTTTTATACATAGTTTGTATCTACATCTTGTGTGTAGTTTCTTCTCTGTATCCTCAAATATTTATTGACCAATCTTGTGTCTTTTCTGGGGATATGTAAAACTAATATCTACATTTATCCTCTGACTTTTGACTCATTAAGCTCATTTTAATGAATAGAAATGAATCTATTAATGATTATTCATAGAGCAATGCATGACCCCAGACGTTTGCAGGGACGCCCTTATCTGAAGTTGCCCCCGCCCTCTCTCACCAATCTCATAAATCCTTTGACTTTGTATGTCTTTGAATTGAAAGAAACTTTGCTTCCTAGCGCCATCTAGTGTGAAAGCAGCAGAGTTGATCCAGGCTCAGAGGGTAGTCAGTTCTTGCCCTTATCAGAGGTTCTGGGGTTTGAACAAACACTGCCCATCTTGGGAAGATTCGCTTGTATCGCTGCAGTCAAACATGTCAGATTAGCCTCATTCAGGCTTGCTGCAAGATGGATAGGACAAGGACCCACAGGTCTGTGCCATTCACCAGCTGGCACACAGTCCAGACCCCTCACAGTGGTCACATCTGGAAAGAAGCACTACATGCTTGTTTTAAGCAAAACATTCTTCCTGATTGGCCACAGCGGCTAACAGGACCACAAACCTGTCTCAGCCCCTGCCGCTAGAGCTTTAAGACAAGAGTATAGGATTAAGAATTGACTCTGTCGTGAGGAGCGATAAAGAAATTGTTGGTACAGTTTTAGGATTTGGTGATCTTGTCAATATGGTGTGTCACAGTTAGAAATTACACCAGAAGCAAAAAGGATACAAACTTAAGCTAGATTTTACTAAATGGAAACAATATAACATTGCTGGTTCCTGTAGAACAAGGGACTGAAGTAACAATGTATTTTCTTGAGTTATATTAGATTCTGGCTCCCCAACACACTTCACTAGGAGTTTGTTTTCTTCCTGGCAAAACTGGCCTTCAAGCAAGGAATTGACCATGCATCGACCACTGACAAAATGTATGATATCCAGACAGGACAAGCAGGATACAAGAAAAAGACTGTCAAATCCTGCCAAGATAGGGTAAGATGGTTTTGAAAAATTTTTCTGCCTCTGAAAATGGTCTGTCAGTTACTCTAGGCCTTAGCCAAAGTTGGTTGCTCCAATGTTGCAAATGAAACTTCTGGTGATTGCCCAGGTAGCCAGTTGTCTCTGTCATTTGTTGCACATTTTGGAAGTTACTTGATTGCACTTCCTGCTTACTCAAGTAATATTATTTCCCATCTCAGGTCTTTGATGGAGTTGAAGAATATATAGTTACAGTTTTCCTTAGTTATGATAAAAGATAAAATAGATATAAATAAATATTGTAACTGTAATCTTACTTGATACCTGTTTTGTTATATGTAATTTTACCATATTAAAGTTAAAACCTTTCTTTTTAAGCAGAAAAGGGGAGGTGATGTGGGATTCCCTTCTGTATGCTGTCACACAATTGGTTAATAAAGAAACTGTCTTGTGCCTGCACAGATCATAATAGAAGTAGGAGGGGAAAACTAAACTGAATGCTGGGAGAAAGAAGGTGGAGTGAATGGGAAGCCATGGAGCTTCCACTAGAGAAAGACATACTTAAACTTTGCCTGTAAGTCGTGGCCTTGTGGCGATACACAGATTAATGGAGATAGTTCAGGATATGAGAGGTAGCCAGAAATATGCTTAAGTTATTGGCCAAACAGTATTTCAAGTAATATAGTTTCTGTGTGGTTATTTCGGGTCTGAGCAACCAGGAACAAACAAGCGCCCTCCTATAACACTCCCTGCTACCTCCCACCCCTGGACTTTTAATGTTTATATTGTACAAAACAGAGTTTTTGCTGAAGGGAAATACTTTGAAGACATATGCCCATTTTTCTGTGCTAATCATGATTATTTTGTAATAAGGTTTTTTTATAGACTAAAAAATAAAGATGTTTTGGTAAAAAACAAAACAAAACAAAAACCCTGTAAAACTTTTGAGGTATCTAGAGCCAAAGACTTTGGTTTTAAGTTTTGTAATATTTCTCCCAATGGATACAAGATGTTAAGTAAAAAAAAAAGCCTACAATATGAGGAAGGACTATGCAGGAAAATACAGCCACTCCCTCACTCCCCCACACTCGCAGCAAAGAAGCAGGTTCCCTCAGCCCTCTGTTATGACTACTGATGTCAGATCACACTGATAAGCACCGTTTTTTTTTATTGATGGATAAGCCACCGATGGTAACTTGACAGAAAACATTCACTAACCTGTATTACAGGGGAAAAAATCTGCTCCCCCAGCAGACAGCTACTTAAGTAGATAGCTGACATTTTACAGCCTAATGTCATATGAATTTCCCTTATGCAACCTACTGACTTTAGGACATTTAAAAACAATCAGCCCGTAGTTATCTTTAACTTTAATTTTCAGAAGTTTCCTGTTACAATTATGCTTATTATCAATAACACAAAAGGTGTAAACTTGTCAATAAACTCCTTGTTTTCATTGTGTAAAGCATAACTCTCCCAAGTCACTGGCTCTTGTTGGATGAAAGTGTACTTTAAAGTCTCCATTTCCAAATTCTATTGTCTTTTTAGGACTTATTAAAGATCTGAAACTTAGGGCAGATTCAGGAGTCTCTTGGTGACACCACACTGTGCGTACTAAACTGACAATAGCTACGCAGGCTGCACAGATCACATCTTGAAATGCCAAGCACGGAAAAGACATCGTAACATTTCTTGGAAAATTAATACCAAGATAGTCTATTCTCTAAGCACTGTCCTTGCAAATGTGCCATTATATGAGTGATGCAACAAAACCCGTGTCCACTGTCCAGATTGCTTGTACTTTGCACCTGCAGAGTCCAGACGAGAAGATGCGAGGCATTGGGAAGTGAGGCTAACAGTTCTGGCCATGGGCTGGGCAGGTAGGGAGCAGAGGCTTGATCTAGAGGGAAACCTGGTGGCCTGGGGAAAGAGACTGGCAGGGATACCCTCGGGACAGTACACAGCATTGCAAGCCTCAAGTGCCATTGCGGCAGGTGGGTGAGCAATACAGAGGAATCCCACCTTTTTGTTCATTCGTTTTAAAAATTAAGAAATTATTTGTGTATTTGAATGTGCACTTGTGTGTCAGTGCTAATGGAGTCCAAAATAGTCTGTTGGATTCCATGGAGTTGGATTCACACGTGTGAGCTGCCTGATTATGGTGCAGGGAGCAGTGCTCTGATCCTTGATGCAAGAGCACCAAGAGCTCTGGCTTTTTGTCTGCAAGATCCTTAGATCCCTTCAAGAGACCCTGCTCCTGTGCTGAGGGGATTGGAGAGGTGAGTAAGTGGCCACATGGCCGGACAGCCTGAAATGCCACTTTCTCCACCAGTCCCGGGGGGACTGAATCCATGCCCCCTCTAATTCCCTAAGCTTTTCTGGGTCCACAAAGATCTGTCCTGGAAACAGTGGCGTCAGAAAGGCAACTCAGGTGGCCACTGGTTTATAAACAGAGAAATCGAGGGCCAAAAGAAGGTCAGGCAGAGCCAGGACTCAAAGGAGAGTGCTCACCCCTCAGAGATCCCTCCTGACTTCTCAAAGAGGTCCATGATCAGGTGAGGATGGGTCTCCTTCAGAGCTCGGTAGACTTGGTCTTTGCTGGCCCTGCTCCAGGACCGGCTGAGGCTGAACAGCTTCCGCATCTTGTCTTGGGTGGTGGCTTCAGCCCGCACTGCCTCATATTGCTCTTCACTCAGCACCAGACCATGTAGCTTGTCCAAGAGAGGATCCACTGATGTCACTCGGGCCACCAGCTGCTCCCTATGCTGGTCCACGAAGTGTAGTGAGGCAGGAGCGTCTAGGGGTGAAGATGAGGCTGACATTGAGCATAGAAAGGCTTCTCCTTGGTCTCTCTCACTGGCTGCCCACTTCTTGCTATTTTCATGCATCTCATCTGCACCCTTGGCTCCCTTCTTCTTCTGGAAGGTCATTTGAAAAATATTTGTACCTTCCTGAGGTCAGTTACTAGTCTGGCAATTTGCATGACCAGGGGGAGGGATTCATGGTAGGGTGTTCTGGTTGGGAGTTGTTGGAGTTATTGTCTTCATGGAAAGCAGCAAGGGACATGAGAGGAACTCTGTCCTGAGCATGCACTTCTTCTACCTGTACTGCTGAAGCAGTGTGATTCCCACCTTTCTCATTGCCATTGTCTCAACGGTCAGGTGATCTACCAGCAGAATGCTATTGGTTTCTCTGGTCTCATAATGTTGTTTCTTACCTTTGTTAACTGCAGGCATCATGAGCTGTGCAAGTCTGAGATCCCCTGGAAGATAGGAGAGATGAAGCATCTGTAAGGATGTCTGTCACCAACACTCAGTGCTCTCTGTGCAACTCTCAACCGTGCCTGAGATTTTGAGAATGAACTACAGAAATGCTGATATAATCTGGAAGGTGAACATTTCCCTACTCACACAGGGAATCTGGGCACCAGGCCTGTCATCATTGAGGGAAGACATGTGAATGAGCAGAAGGCTTTTTTTTTTCACATAACCACAGCCTCAGTTGTATCTTAGACTGAATTCCTCATGGAGAAATAATCAAGTCCTTTGCTGGCTTAAATCATTTGACATTTGATTCAGGGTAGAAAGTGACTTTCTTGTCCTTGTTTGACCTTGTACACTCACAGGCAACAAAATTCTAAATTCACTCTTCTCTAACAGTTTAGGGAAACCATCTGGAGGACTGCGTTTGTAGTATTGAAAGCCCTGATTCCATTTGCATGAAGGAAAGATGATGGTCCTTACACTCCATGTTAAGTGGGCCATTTTGGTGCAACCTGACTGAAGCATCTAATGAAGATAATGAATGACCACAAATTTAAAAACCAAAATTTAAGATTGAGGACACAAGAGGGCCATGATTATCACCTTCCAGTATCTGAATTCTTTCCCACATGGAAGGAACTAGATCTAAATGAGTCCTAACAAAAATAATTAACATGTAGAAGAGTTTGGCTTAATATAAAGAAAATTAGCAACATTGCCCCCATCAGCTAAGAATCACACTATTCGATGGGTATGAACAGTATTTAACCTTTCCAACCATCTTATGAGTTACTCATTCTGATCTTCAGGTGAGGAAGGTTAGACACAAAGGAGTTAAGTCATTTTCAAAATTCCTAAGGAATAAGTGCTTGAGTGAGATTCAAATGCTGGCCTGCTGCTGGGGCAGGTCAGTTCTCCACCTGTGGCTCACTCAGCTCAAGGCTGAACAAAACCTAATCTTTGACCATGTGTGGAGCCTGTGAGTAGCAGCTCAGAAGCAGGAACCATCACAGCTAACAAGGCCTGGGTGTCTCCAGAGCTACTAATGACAGAAGCTTAGTTTTGGCATTGTGTGTCTGGATTAAGACTGTATTGTTAACTGTACTTATGAAATTTCACTCTTTGTTTATCTCTTGTCAGCTTGAAAACATGGATGAGGCTACAATAGCCAAATAAAGAAATAAGTAAAACCCACAATTTTGGACAGAAAAACCTAACCATGGAAATGAAAATACTCTATAAGAAAAAATTAAAAATAAGCATCAAAGAAAAAAAATTGAGGAAGGCCTTAAAAGATGCAAAGACACCACCACTACAGCCATTGTTTGGAAGAAATCCACCATACTAAAAGCATTCTACATACTCAAAACAGTGCCAGTGAAGATGTCAGGGACATTCTTCACAAATAGAGTGAAAAAAAATGAGAAGTACAAGTGGAACCACAAGAGAATAGATGTCAAAAACAACTTTGTGGAAAAATTCATCACACCTTATTTCAAACTAATGTTATAGGCAGTGAAAAACATGTCCAGATCAGTAGAAGAGAATAGTCGACCTGGATAAAGTCTCCATAACCACTATTTGGCCTTTGCCAAAGAATCCAAAATACCCTTTGGAGAAAGGACAGCCTGCTCAACAAAAGATACTGAAAAGGCTACATGGCAATACATGGAAGAACGAAACATCTTTCCTTTAAAAATCCAACTCCACATGACCTAAGAGGTCAATGTGAGACCCAGTGCCCTGAAACTGGTAGAGTAAACATAGAGAGGGCATTGCAACACAGTAGCATAAGTACAGAGTGTGTGACTAAGACTCTGACAGCCCAAGAAATAAATCCAAGAACTGATAAACTGGATCTCAAGACACTAAAAAATTCTGTATGACAAAGGAGACTCAGTGGAGTGATGATAAGGTGGAGAGAGGAAGAAATGACTTTCCAGCTAACATAAGACAGGAGATTAGGAAATAGAATACCCAAGGAACTAAAAGACCTAAACAAGAAAATAACCCAGTTCTATGATTGACCACAGCAGTAACAGAATTCTCAAGGGAAGAAATGCACATGGCTAGTAAACACTTAGCGATTAGGGAAACACAAGTTTAAATTACTTATGATTCCTTCTCATCCCTTGAGAAGTCCAATATCAAGGATACAAATGTTAATGAATCAGAGAAACCCTGTCTCGAAAAACAACAACAAAAAAAGTTAATGAATGCCATGACGTGGTGGCACACGCCTTTAATCTCAGCATTTTCATGAGGCAGAGGTAGGTGGATCTCTGTGAGTTTGAATTCAGCCTGGTCTATAGAGAGAATTCCATGACAGCCAGGGCTACACACAGGAAACCCTGTCTCAAAAACCAAACAAAAAACCCAAATGATAAATATTGTTGGAGTGTATGTGGGGACAGATACACACTTATACACTAGCATATTAGAGTTTAAACTAGTGAAGCCACTGTGGAATTCAATCTAGAAGCTTCTTAAGAACTAGAACTAGAACTGCTATATAACCAAATCCTACCACCCCTGGTAATATATTCAAAGGAATATATATTCTACTGTGGAGACATTTGGATAACCATGCTCATTGATGTTCTGTTCATAATAGCTTGGAAATGCAGCAAGCCTAACTGTCCATCAATAGTTAATTGTGTGGCATTTTTACACAATGAAATTTTATTCAGGTGTGAAGAAAATGGCCTTATGGAAACCTAAGTGTACACATAGGAAAAATAACGAGGAAGATAAGGCAGGCTCAGAAAGCAAACTCTGTATCTTGCCTGGCAGGATGGTCCATTTGCTGCAATAGTGGCACAAGTGTGATGGGAGCAACCATAGCTCCCTGATTACACTTTGGCCCACTCCACAAGATAATATCCATTCCTAGCTTTTTAAACTGATAAAGCAAACAAACCCAGGTCTTTGGCGATCTTAGCCCCTTGAGAGAATATTGTTCAAAAAAATGGCCTAGGAATCCTTTAGATAATAACCTAAAGTGGCCACCTAATGGCACCTTTGATCCCAATATTCTGTAGGAGCTTTCTAACTATTGTCAGCACGCAGGCAGATGGAAGGAGTTTCCTTTTATCTACGCCTCTTACTATCTGAGCTCTAAGTTTAAGCCCTCTGTCCTTACAAGCTGTTCACCTGCTCACATGTTTCTGGCTATGCCATCTAAGCTGGAGGAACACCCCACTTATGCTCAGGACCTTGCTAATGAACCCCCACCTTTCTGACCTCAGCAGGCAACTACATCTACCTCTGCCTCTCCAAACCTCTTCCCCTCACCAACTACTCAGCCCCTCTGTATCCTTCCTCCTCTCTGGTGGCATGCTGCAGCAACCACCCAGCTCTAGCACCCATTTTTACTCCTCCCTTCACATGCTCATGTGCTGCTAAGGAACCGAACCCTGACCAAGCCAAGCCTCTGAACTTCTCCCTTTGCGAGAGGTGGCTGGTGTAGATGGACTGGTCAAGGTACATGTTCCTTTCTCCCTCTTGGAACTCTCCTACATAGAGCAAAAACTGGGTTCTTATATGTCTAATTCTACCTCTTTCATAAAGCAATTCCAGTATATCACCCAATCTTATATTCTCAACTTTCATGATATTTATATAATCCTATCTAATAACTTACTTCCTGAGGAGCACAGGTGAGTTTGGGAGCAGACCAGAGTACATGAAGACGAGGCTCTCCAGACTAATACAGCACACCCCCTGGGGGCAGAGGCGGTCCCTGAGCAGGTGGTATTTCAGCTAGAGACCAGCTTGCCTTCTTGCGGGTTTCTGTGAGGCTGCCCCCAAGCCAGTAAACTATGATAAACTCTTAGAGGTTATTCAGGATATGAAGGAAAATCCATCTGTATTTTTAAAATGCCTCACTAAAGCTCTGTTACAATATACTAACTTAGATCCAGAGACCACAGAGGGCAGACAGTTACTCATAACTTTTTTTTTTTTTCTCAGAGCTACCCTGACATTATGGCTAAACTTAGGCATTTGGAGAAAGGCTCCTTGACCCCACAAGGCAGAAGTCTTACCGTTGGCTTTTAAGGTGTACCATGCAAGGAATGATAAAATTCATAATCAAAACTGTCAAATGCTAGCCTTGGCCACCCGACTAGCTGAGGCAACAGACTGCCCGATCCATGCTGTCCATGCTGCTCAATTGCCCTCCCCCCCAGGGGGGGCTCAAGAACCACCAGGCCCATGTTTCAAATGTGGTAGAATCGGTCCCTGGGCCAGAGCATGCCCCAATCCTCATCTTGGTCCCATGAGACCTTGTCCAAGATGCCATAGGGAAGGGCATTGGACAGCTGATTGTCCTCATGCACATGGTGGCATGGAGACATCAAACCCAGAAAATTCCCAAACTGACCTTCTAGGTTTGGCCATGGATGATTGAGGCTGCCCTTTGACCCAACTATAAACATCATCTGTAGTAGGGAGCCAAATATCACAGTATCAGGATGGTCCATCTCTTCTCTCTTGGACACTGAGGCTACATACTCAGTACTGAGGGAGTTTGGGGGACTTGCCTCTCCTTCTAGTTTCCCTATTGTCTGGGTAGGGAGACAGCCTTATCTACCTCATCAGATCCTACCACTTAACTGTGTTTTTAGGGTTATTTATCTCACTCATTCATTTTTAGTCATGCCAACCTGCCTGGTACCTCTTATGGGAAGAGTTTCTTTCTTTTTCTTTTCTTTCTTTCTTTCTTTCTTTCTTTTTTTTTTTTTTTTGCTAAATAGGAGCTTCCATTTTGTTTGATCCTTCCATTTGCTTCACCCCAGATTCGCCAACAGTTCCCCTCTTCCTCCTCCTAGCCTCCCAACCTCCCAGCTCCAACGTGTCATTTCTTTGCCAGCCTCTCAGGTGGACCCCCAAGTCTGGTACACCCAAAAACCTTTCTATTGCTAAACACCATTTTCCCACTGTTATCCAATTACAGAATTCTCCTAGATACATTACCCAAGCTCAGTACCCTCTCTCACTCCAGATCCTTGGGGGACTTAAGCCTATCATCTCTGACCTTCTAAGGAAAAAACTACTTTGCCCCACCTCTTCTCCTTTTAACACCCCTATACTTGCTATTTAAAAACCTAATGGAACCTATTGCCTGATCCAAAACCTCTGGCTCATTAACTCTGCAGTGGTCCCCCTTCATCCTGTAGTGCCTAACCCTTACACACTTCTTTCCACTATCCCTCCAGGAACCTCCCACTTCTCAGTTCTAGATCTCAAGGATGCTTTTTTTCTCTATTCCCCTCAGCTCTCAATCTCAAAATATCTTTGCCTTCACCTGGACTGACCCTGACACTCATCTCTCCACACACCTCACCTGGACCGTTCTTCCCCAGGGATTCTGGGACAGCCCACACCTGTTTGGTTAGGCTTTAGCTTCTGATCTACTCTCACTATCTCTCCCCAAGTCTAAAATCATACAGTATGTAGGTGATATTTTATTTTGCAGTCCATCCTTGGAGATTAGCACAACTAATACCTCTGCTCTTTAAAATTTCTTATCCAAAAAGGGCTATAGAGTCTTACCTTCTAAGGCCCAACTGTTTACCTCTCAGGTCATTTACTTGGGGTTAACTATTACCCCAACCCAAAAAGCTATTACCCTAGAGAGGCAAAAAAAAAATCTAATTTAGTTCCTTGCAGTTCCTTTTACAAAAGAGGAGGTTTTATCATTTCTAGGAATAGCTGGCTTCATGGGTTTCTGGATCCCCTCTTTTTCTCTCCTCGCCCACCCCTTATATGAGGCAGCTCTCGGCTCTCTGCATGAGCCCCTTCTCCATCCCATTACTAAGTCCTTCCAGAGACTCCAACAAGCCCTTATCCAGGTTCCAGCTCTCCAGTTCCCAGATTTAACTCGTTCTTTCTCCTTCCATGTAACAGAAAAGGAGGGATATGCCCTTGGAGTCCTAGGTCATCAGCTGGGACCTTCTTTTGCACTGGTAGTGTACCTGTCAAAGAAGCTAGACCTCACCACTCAGGGCTGGGCACCCTGCATATGTACTTTAGCAGCTGCTAAACTTATTCATGAGTCAAAGAAACTAAACTTTGGGTCGCCTACTACTGTCTTCTCCCACCACAATGCGTTCCATATCTTAACTTATAAAGGTTTATTACCTTCTTCCTGAGTTCTTTTCTTCCAGGAGGCACTAGTGGAAGACGCCACACTCACTTTTCAATGCTGCCCACCCCTTAATATCTCAAATCTCCTACCTCAACCTAACATTAATTATTCCCTGTCTCACTCCTGCACAGAAGTCTTAGAGGATGTACTGCCCCACTCCTCACATATACAGGAGGGCAAACTGTCCCAGGCCACTTTTACCTGATACACTGATGGCAGCTCCCTTTTAGGTGAGGGGACCCGTAGAGCAGGCCATGCCATAGTGTCAGGTACTGGGGTAGTGGAGGCACAGGCACTCCCCTCCCATACTGCTAATCAGCAGGCTGAGTTAATAGCCCTTACCTGTGCCTTCCAGTTAGCAAAGGGACAATCTTTAAATGTTTACACAGACTTCAAATATGCCTTTCATATCTTCCTGTCCCACGCAGCCATCTGGAAAGAGCACAGACTTACGACAAAAGGAGGATCCATAACTAACTCAGGTTACATTATGGACTTGTTAAAAGCCTCCCATCTCCTCAAAGCTATAGGAATTACCCACTGTTGGTCTCATCAGACCGACAGTTCCATTATTTCCAAGGGAAATAACCAGGCTGACCAAGCAGTTAGAACAGCAGCATTCCAGAGCCCAAACCTACCTCAGTCACCTCAAGGGGTTCATACAGTACAGCCCACATTCTCGCAGACACCCCCGACACCTGGCAAATTTTGTCCTACCGGCATCAGCTCTTTCATCCTAATAGCAAGGCTCACCTCCAACCCACTCCTGAGGACTGAGAGATCTAAAAGCTATCACTGCCTCTTGTAAAATCTGTCAAAAACCAGATTCCAAGTCCAAATATCATAGTTTCCCTTTTCTCACTCATCTGGCAAGGGGCTCCCTTCCAGGAACTGACTGGCAGCTTGATTTTACTCATATGCTCACAGTCAGATGAGTTAAATATTTCCATGTCTAGGTGGATTGAAGGGTTCCCCACCACTAATAAGAGGGCCAGACAGTTTCTGATGTTCTTCTTTGAGAAATTATTCCCTGGCTTGGAATCCCAACCTCTCTTCATTCAGATAATGACCCAGAATTTACCTCCCAGATCTCTCAGACTTTATCTAAGGCTCCTAACACTCTCTGGCATTTTCATACCCTATACCATTCTCAGTCCTCAGGGGAGGTAGAACAAATTAACCGTTCCTTAAAAAAATGTTGTTAAGATGTCAAAGGGGCCCCTTCTCTCTCTTGCCCTTTGAACTCATGTATGGGCGGCCGGTTTTAACTCCCCCAAAGCCCCTTTTCCATCTCTCCTTTTGAACTCATGTATGGGCAGCTGGTTTTAACTCCTGGGAATTTATGAATGACATACACTAATGCTCATAATAGTGTGAGCACTGAGAACGGACACTATGTAAGAGTGTATGTACAATGGAAGAAGTAGGCCACTGGAGGCATGATCTGGAAGATTATATTTGCATGGACTTCATTTCTTCTCCTTCTCCTCCTCTCCTCTTCGTTCCCCTGTCTCCTTCATTTCCCCTTTCCCTTCTCTTCCCTGGCTCTCATTCCAACTCTTGCTCCCACTTCTCTGCTTCTGAGGTAAAGAGCCTCCTCTCGCACAAGCGCCCACTCCATGGAATCCTGTCTCACCTCTGGCTCAAAGAGATGGAGGCAGCTGACCATGGACTGAAACTTGGTTCTAAGACCATGAATCAAAGCAAAACTTTCCATTTTTAAGTTGTTTTTGTCACATATTTTGTCAAAATTGGGAATCGCTGACTAACACAGCGTCATAGATTAAACTGTGGTCAGACCCCCTGTTTTGGATCTAGCAAAAGCCACGTAACTAATCTGGTCATTTCGTGACACGGATAATTAATGACAACACACCTTCCCCACTCGTTGCCTTTCTGTAACCTTTGGGGTATCTGGACCTAAACGCATTTTACCTGGTTTCAGCAAGGCTTCCCATATCAGTTTCTTATTCTTCTTGTCTCTGATTTGCAGATTAATCCCTGAACCCATGCAGTCAACACAGATCTCAGAGAAAAGCTGGGATTCCCCGGGGCTCCGGTAGCACAGCTCCAGTTCCTGGAGAGAGAAAGAATTACTATGTGAGGATCAACTACTAATCCTTTGAAGGAGGGCTGTTCCCACCCCCAAACTTTCACCATCTTGCTCACCACATTAGACATTGGCTATCTTTCACACTGAGGTAACCCACAGCCTTTGCATACACATCTTTACTCAGAAGGTTGAGGACCCAACTGGGACCACAATCCTGCTGATTCTGTTCTCATCACTCTGACAAAAACCGGACAGAAAGAAACTTAGGGAAGAGCCGATGTTGTTTAGTTTTATGGTGGGAAATTCATATAAGCTGGAGGTCCATTCTTTGTGGCAGGAGACTGTTGCTGGGCTCACTATATCCCAGAGGATCAGCAAATCATACCCTGAGGTGGGAAGCAGGGCATGGCTATAAGCCCAAGGCCTGGCACTAATGACATGCTTCTGATAACCTGGTCTCACATATTTGTTTCCACACACTCTCAAGATGCTGTCACTCACTGGGGACTAAGTGTTTAAACCTGTACGTCTGCAGGAGTCTTCAGATCCAAACACTAACGTCTGAGGATGAGTGAGAGCTCATCCCAAAAGTCCAGTTCACACTGTCTAAGCCAGGACTTGCTCTCTATGCATTGTTTAGATGGATTCTCCTCTGGGACATATTGAATCTAAATTCTTAGCTCTTCAGGTTCAACCTACACTCCCGTGTGGCCCCTTAAACTGCTTTCCACCGAACTTTGATGTATTCTTGCTCATCCCAAATCTCTTTTGTTTTCTCACCAATTTCAATTACTGCAGAGTCTTTAACCTGCCCCACATGTTTACCAAGCCTGACATCTGACCCTGGAGAGTAGCAAACACTTGGATGCTCACCTTTGGGATGATTGTCAGCTTCCTGGAACCAGATACGATGTAGCGGGTACCAATATAAAGGGAGTCTACTGGGGGTGGCTTGTTTATTCGAATAAATTGGAATTTTATTTCTTCATCATCAATGGCCTAGGGAACATTGTAGACAGTGATTTATCTAGATTTCTGGGTCACAACATCTGGTCTGAATAAGGTGAGATGATCATTTAATACATTTTTGGGGGGCATTGGTTGGTGACACCCCCTGACAACTCTGTGTTCTGCAACACAGATTGTTGACTAATTGGCCCCTGTCATGTTCATTGTGGGAACAGGGTTGTTGTGCCAGAAAAAGGGAGCTGGCTACACATTGTGCATGGAGAATTCCCACCTTCTGATGGGGGAAAGAGGTCACAGAAGGATGTTCAGAGATTGGTAAATGAGCATCCGTGGCATTTGGGGAAGAATCTGGTGTAAGGGGGCCAAGAACAGAGCAGAATCACACACACACACACACACACACACACACACACACACACACACACTTTTCCCTTATAGAACTGCAATCCCACTCCCAGTTAAGAATCTCTCCAGGGGGCCCACTGTCTACATTTCATGCTTTCTGCCAGCCCACCCTGGCCTCACTTTTGTGGTCCTCAGTGTCACCTTCTGAATGGTGCAGTCATTGGGGACCAGGTAGAGGTGAAATGTCACATCCTTGGGATTGAGGTTATAGTAGATCAGTGTGATGGAAGTGATGGGGATGAAGTGTACCCAACCAGTTGTAATCAGTCTCATTACAACTCCCATTGGGGAGAAGCTTGGGTTTTCCAGTACTGCGTAATGCTGTTCCACTCTGGCTGGAGTTTCTAGGACCATCCCCTGTTCTTGAAAGTGGGCCACACGGAACGAGGAGATGTCCACCTGTCCCTCTGTGAAAGAACAGATTTAAAGATGAATATTTAGTTTTTCCATAGAGCCATTCTTGGCTAGAAAAAAAGCGCCCTGGGACTTAGAATGATTGTGGTGGTTTGAATGAAAATGGCCATCATAGTTGGTGCAATTGCTTGGGAAGGAGTAAGAGGTGTGCACTTTCTGCCATGCTTCCTGCCATGAGGGTCATGGACTCACCCTCGGAAACCATAAGGCCCGATAAAATCTTTCTTCTGCAAATTTCTTTGGTTATGATTTCTATTTCATTTGTATTTACTTTTTGATGCTTATGAGAAAAGCTATGACCAAACTTTAAGTTTTATTCATTCGCTTCCAGTGAGAACACAGCAGAACTCTCAGCTGTTTCTTCGGTATCCACTCACCGTGCCAGGGAGGTGAGTGTGAGCTGCTGCTGGTGGCGACTCCTGCAGACTGACCCCTTCAGAAGCAGTTTACCTTTGGCCCTGTCTACTTGATGGGGGAGCATTCACAGTGGATGGAAGTTCTTGATTTTCTCATTCACAGATGCTGTAAAGAACACAGCCTCAGACACCTCTGTCAGAAACTTGAGAATCAGCAAGTTCGTTGAGGTGCTTCAGGGTCTTGGGATTTGCAATGTTCTCTAAATTCTGAGTTGCAGAATAGAGTTTTGCTGTTATTAAAGAGTCGCAAGGGTATCTTTTTACACTGAAGACAAACTGGATAGATCCCTGGAATGATTAATGTCAAGTGTGAAGCTGATGAAATCTACATCATCTTGGATGTAGGCCTCAGGGCATGAGAGGAGATTATCTTGATTAGAACAATTGAGTACGGAAGACCTAGCCACTGTGTATAGCACCATTCTGTGGACTAGGACCCAGGGCTGTGTAAAATGGAGATGGTCACAAGAGCATGAGCATTCCCTGTTCTCTGCTTGCTCTGTCCACACAGGTTTACCAGGGGCCACAAGCTCTGTGTTCTCAGACTCCCATGCCACGATGAACGGTTCCTCTGGACTGGGAAGAAAATAAATCCTTTCTTTCTTAAGCTTCTTTGGTCAAGTATTTTGTGAGAGTTATAAGAAAAGTTAACCTGGGCAGAATATTGGTACCAGGACTCAGGCTTTTGCTGTAGTAAACACAATCATGTGGTTTCTAAGTCTCTGGAACTATTTTATGGCTGGAATGTGAAAGAGTTTTGTAGCCAGGACTAGGAACTCACTTCCATGCTGATGACAGAGCTTATGGGGACATTTGTGTGGAAGCAGGAAGACAAGAATGCTGAGAGAGACAGTGGAGGCCAGCCCACTGTTGCAGAGAGTAGCGAGGTTTCTATTGGGAATGGTAAAAGGATCCATGCATCCAACAGTTTAGTCAAGAATCTAGATTTATTGGGTTAATGCCCTGAATATGTGAAGATGAATTTAAGCATAAGGGACTAATTTTGCAGGAGAAGCTTCAAGACAGAAAACACTCAGAATTAATTATACAAAATCAGCTGTAACTGTTAGGGATGAGTATCACTGAAGGGAAAGCTGCCCTGTACGGTGACAATGGGAAAGGTGTCTGAGGACAAAATCTCACTCTTTGTAGGCTCGTGTTGTGAAGATCCAAATCCATTTAAGGGCAGAAAAGCTTTTAGTTATGGTGCTCCCTGTTCCACAAATGTGAGTGCCCGTGGAAGTGTTTCTCTATGGTCAGCACATCTTACAGCTATTGTCCAGAAGAGCAGGGCCAGGCCACATCTCAAGCTATCAAGAGAACTTGGCAGTGTCATCCCTGTAGATTTTTTTTTAGGGTTGAAAGATGCTATATTGAAGCTACATATATATATATATTATATATATACTTTTCCAACTGTGTGATTTTTTTGATCTGAGAGTGGGGGTAGGAAAT
Source organism: Alexandromys fortis (assembly GCF_014885135.2). Taxonomy (NCBI): domain Eukaryota; kingdom Metazoa; phylum Chordata; class Mammalia; order Rodentia; family Cricetidae; genus Alexandromys; species Alexandromys fortis. The sequence goes on along the minus strand of NW_026068017.1, from coordinate 2,843,448 downwards.
AGGAAAGGTGGTGGCCCGCAGGGAAGAGCTTGAGTGGTGACTGGGGAAGTGTTGTTCTTAGAGAGACCAGGAGCTCTGTGTGGACCTGCTGGACTAGCCACCATCTGGGTATCAGTGCTCCTGTGTCAGGGTCCGAAGTGCAAGACCTCATGAGTTTATGAATGTAACTATTGTCTTTCTTTGTTTTGTGAGTTCTTTTCAACTGAGTCCTGCTGTTTACTTCATCTTCATTTGTTTTCTTCTTGGGGCTTGGCATTAAATGAGAATATTTTCATCTGAGGGATACTTTGCTTTCTATTCATGGTTCTTATATCAGCTGGAACTGTCTGCATTTCTACGTTAGTTTTTATGACTTCTTCAACTGTCAGGTCTTCCTTCTTGGACCTACTCTTCATCTTCATCACCACGAACAAACACCATCTCCATCTGCAGTGAACTGGATTCTCCTGGTCTCTATGGGGAGCAGATGGCTGTACTCCTTGAAGCGGGAGAGGAAGTTGGTCTCAGTAGCCACTGTACAACACCTTGTTCCTTGATGTTGTTGTTTTTTCTTTCATAGGCATAGGCTGGCTGTGTAGTCCAGGCTACTCTTGAATTCTAAATTCTCCTGCCTCAGCCCCAGGAGTTCTTGGTTACAGACATACAGTAATGGCTTTTTTTTTAAAATGAGATCTGTTACTGAGAACATTGCATATATTAAAACAATGTTCTTTTTGGTCACATGCTGTGGTTTTTTAGCTTGGTGTTCTTGTGGTACTCCTAACAGTGGGAGTGGGCTGTCTCTGAGTCCTTTTTTTCCTGTTCTTAGGACCATTTTATTCTTACCAGATTGCCTTATCTACCTTTGATTTGAAGGTTTGTGCTTAGTCTTACTGCAACTTTTATGCTGTCTTTGGTTGATATCACTTTGACCCTGGCTATTTTCTGAAGGGAAACAGAGGGGAGGGGAGGGCAAACTGTGTGGAACAGAGAGAGGGAGTCTGCAGTTTGAGATGTATGCTATGAGAGAAGAATGCATAAAAATAAAACAAAATCTTCAGAAGGATTCATTGGAAATCATGGAGGTTGGGACACTTTATGAGTTCCTCTCTTAGGAAACCCTTCTTCTGTTTTTCCTGTTCTCAAGTGGACTCTGGTGACATCATTTTCTCCCCGCCTGTAGCAGTGTGATGGCTCACAGTGTTGGTATAGACTCTGAATACCAAATGATTCTTGTTAGTTTTCTTACCTTTACATTGCAACAATCTCTTTAAATTTCTCAGTTATTCTCAGTTCTGGGCTGGGCCCCCGAGGGACTAGGTGTGTAAAGAACATTTAATAATCATCAACTAATTTGCTACTGAGGTCATCACTTTCCACTCAGGGACTCCATAAGGTAAAGAAGAAAGAAAGTCATAAGGCCAGGAGACATGTGCTTCAAAGAGGGGATGAGAAAACAACTCAGTGTCCACCTTCACAGTCTGTTCTGCCTCACTAAGGAAGCCATAGACCTTTCCTCGTCACCATCACCCTGTGCTCTGCCGTAGGACATGACAGGTCCTCCCATCACCTCCACCCGACTCCTTATGCTTCCCTTGGTTACCTTGGACATCCACAAAGTGAGGGAGATACACAGCAGCCACAGCTCCCCTCTCAGCCTTGATGTCAAACAGAGGCCCAGCTGCCATGTATCTGTACTGCAAGTAAATCTTGTCCAGGTGTTGGTTCCAGGCACAGAATCCAATCTCGATGGTCACTGCCCTTGTCACCACAAAGTGGAGTCCTGTGCTGGGACAGTGGTAGGAACCAGGCATAGGGAACTGAACTCTGGAAGAGGGAGAGGCAGACACCAGTGAACATCAATACTGCTCATCTGCTGGGGACACTGCAGACTTCATCCAGGTGGCTCTGAGTTCTGTTTCTTTTAGCTGTATGTGGATCCCTGACTAAGTCACTTAACCCCCAAATCCTCATCTGTAAGAGGGATGATGACATCATCTTATAGACATGTAAGTACTGATTGATCTAAGGCAAACCTACAAGTAACACATACCTGCAGCAGTTACCTATTCCTGTGATGATGAAATAGGTCTCTCTCTCTCTCTCTCTCTCTCTCTCTCTCTCTCTCTCTCTCTCTCTCTNGGGTCACAGAATAGAGTCCGGTAGGAGCCTGCTGGGCAGCACACTTTGGGCTCCTTTCTGCTGCTTTCATTGTGCTGTATCTGCTACTAGCGGGCATACAGCCTTGTCCAAATGCCCTACGTTATACTCTGCAATTCCTGCCTACTATTAACATATACCAGTGATTTCAGAAGGAACCAGTAGAGAAAGAGTCAGCGGCTCCATGAAGGGTTGTCTTGTCTACTGGGCACATTAACTACCCATTGAAGATGAGGCATGGGGAGAGAATTAAGATGCAATTCCTCATTTTCTCCATTTTGTCTCCTTCCATTCTTCCTTTCCACTATTCCCTTTTAATTTCATAAATAATTTTTGAAAATTTATTCTGTTTCAGCTTCTGCATTTAACACAGTGTTAAAAGTACAACCTCCTAGACTTTAAATTACCTTTTTACTCATCCTGCTGATATAACTGTGTGTGAGAGAGAGAGAGAGAGAGAGAGAGAGAGAGAGAGAGAGAGAGAGAGAGCGAGAGAGAGAGAGAGAGTATGTGTGTTAAGTTCTGGGGATCCAGCTAGGACCTTGCACACTCGACAAAGGTTCTACCACTGAGGTTCATCTTCAGTTTTTAGACTTTATGTTCCTGAAGTTAAGAGACAAGAGAACCCGAATATAACGAGGGAGCTGATACTCATTAAAACATGGATAAAATAATCTGCAGAAAAACCACAATTAAGATAATAAGCAAAGCTGAGCACAGATGTTTAGATGGAATGAAGAACTCACATCAGCTCTGTTTATGTGGTAATGGTGTGCTGATCATGGAAGACGAGGTCCTGTCTTACGTACAGGGGAGGCATAGGGAAATGTTTGTGGGTGAAGATCAAGGAAGACGAGGTTCTGTCTTAACTGTGGGAGGTTCTAGTGAAATGTTTATGTTTAAATCACCTGATTCCTGGACTCACACTACTGTGACAGTGATGACAAAGGGGGATGTGAGTAGCTGAAATGTATTTGGAAAAATGGCTGCTGGAGCTGAGTAACTGGACAGGGAATTCTTGTGCTCTCCAGTTTTGTGCATATCTGAAAATTTTATGAAAAAGATCCTTAATTTTTTTTATAACAACTCAAACTTCTTATTCCAGTCCTAGCCTTGCTTCCTGGGTTGGTGAGGTGAGGAGGAGACACAGTAGAGACTAGGTGGATGCTATCTGTGGGGGATCCCTTGTGGAAAGTGTGCTGGGGAAAGCCAACCTTTGCCAGGCAGAACTCACTCACCGATACAAGTTCCTCTCTCTGTCAATCACCTCGGTAGTCACAGGCCCTGGAGGACCCCAGAAGTCATCATCAGTCCCCTGTGGCTTCATGTGTTTGTGTCCTGGAGAGGCAGGGAAAGATGAATGGAAGGGCTCCAGTGTGCAAGTATTCCTTCTCTAGAAGAGGCCAGGCAATGCTCACTCTGTGTCTCCTCAGCTCTCTTTTCCTGGTGGACCAGCCCTGAGTTTACCTGCATTCTATCTATCTATCTATCTATCTATCTATCTATCTATCTATCTATCTACATACATATGTATACTCACAAGCATACAGTATTGCAGTGTTGTTTTCTTACTGCTACTTGCATTTTGAGCAACCATAGCACCCCAATATCTGCTCCCAATCCAGTTGTTGTGTTTCATTTCTTATTGATCCAGAAGTGTTGGTTGTGGGTGGCCACAAGGAGATTTGGAATGGGCCGATAGAGGGGTAGAAATGATATAAATACAGTACTCTTACTCATGTTTAAAATTCTAAAAAGATAACAAAGTAATTTTTAAAAAGAAAAACATGATGACTTCCTCCTGCAGGTGCCCCTTTATCCAACAGTCATGACGCTCTGGGTCTGAACTCTTCACATACCTGACTGTAGTCTCTGCTGCTTGATTGAGATCGGGGTCTCACCCATTTCTTCTCCATCTGGGTCCTTAGTGGATACACGTGACTTCCTACACATAGATATATTCTTTCCCTCAGATGTCAGGAGAAACGTGATATTCCCACATAAAATCTAAGTCTTTGAATTGTGACTCAGTCATATGCTTTTTCTCTGGTTCAGAACTCTATGAAGACCCTATTCTCCTAGGCATCCATGACCCAGACCTGGGATCATCTCAACCCCTTCTTTGCTTTAATTTGAATATGTTCCCCAGTGTTTACTCATTAGAAAGTTAACCCCTAATGTCACAGTGTGACAGGATGAAGGATAAGACACAATGAGGTCACGAGTGCTCTGCTGTCATGAAGGGGTTAATGACATCATCACAGGAGTAGATTCCTGTGCCCTTACAGGACTTGTCACAAAAGTCACCTTGGCCTTTCACTCTCATCCCTCCCAGTTTCACAGTCAGATGGAACAGGAAGAAGGATTTTTTAGATATAGAGTTCATGCTCTTGCCCTTACCTGTATCCAGAACTGCAAAAAATAATCTCAATTCTTTATGATAAATGCCCAGTGTCAGACACTGTGTTAAAGCTTCACAAAACAAATAATCATTCACCCTGAATGCCAATCACCTAGACATGACCTTCTTTTTTTTATGTAAAAGCAAAGAGCCTTTATTTTAAGCAAGTTTGCAAACTTGATCTCTCCTCATGTCCAGCATATTGGAATAAACAGAGATCTCCAACCTTAGTCAGAATTGAGTTTTTATAGTAGTAAAGGTGGGGGTGAGAGGTTTCTGAGGTTTAGGACTACTGATTGGCTGATTTTTGTCTAGGGGTGTCCAAGTGTGTGTGTTGAGGCAGGTGGTCCTATCTACAGTGGTTGGAATGTTAGGCATTTCCTTTGGATGGTCTGTTTTTTGCGTGGTGCTCGGGTAATCTCAGTTTGTGGTTCTTCTTGCAGCCAGGTATTGCATCAGGGTAAACTACTGAGACTCAGGCCTCCATTTAAATTTATCGATGCCCCAAGTCCTACTCTGGATCATGGCTGGCTCCCACAAATCCAGCGCCAAAACAACAACAACAACAACAACAACAACAACAACAACAACAACAACCACCACCACAACATTTTGGTCCTAGTATCAGAGCCAGGAAAAGAAATACACCTTAGTCCTAAAAACAGAGCCAAAAGACTAAAAAAGGAGAGTGAAAACGATACAGTTTGGTCCTGAAATGAGAGCCAACTCTGCCCCTGACCACCTAAACCAACCAATCCCTGAGAAATAAAACTAACCAAATCCTAAGCAGAAAAGCTTCTTCCTGAAAAAACTCTACTTCTAAGAATTCCTATATAAGCCCCTCTGCCTTTCCAGTTGTAGGCTGTCCTTTCCCACCCTGGCAGAGGCAGCTACTCTCCTGGATTCTTCTTTCCCAAATAAATTTCTTCCTTAAAAGAGTTTTGGGTAAAGATCTTTTACCAGAGCAGAGCAGATTGTTTGGTGAGTTCCCTTAAGGGGACTGAGCAGAAAAAAAAAAAATAACAGAAGAAACTGGTACATCTGCTGGGGAAATCCCTTGAGCAAAAAAAAGTAACTTTTTACCAGAGTCAGAGGAGATTGCTACATTTCTGCAGGGGTTTCCAGTGAAGCAGAAGTAACATCTTGTGCTGGAGTTTAACTGAGCATATAAGAAAAGGATAGCTCTGCTAGAATGTTCCTTTAGGGGAACAGAGCAGAACTCAGCTCTAATGGCTCTCTCAGAGAGGGCAGTATTGCTACCTCCTGCTGGGAGACCATTCCCCCACCTGGCCCCAGCTTTAGATATCACCTGACTTCCTGACTAGTTAGAATACCTTTTCTTCCAAAGCTGTAACACCGGAACAGTAAGGTGTGCAAGTCATACAGGGCACACAGATTATGTATAAAATCAGTTGTTCTGTTAAGCTTCCTTGACTGCTAAGGGAGCATACAGAGAAACAAAAATAGCCTGAATACTTACTTCCCCTGCTGTGGGAGTACATCAGCTGCTCAGGAACTAGAAGGCACGTAGTGCCCCTGGAGCCTGGATGCTAACCAGAAAACCCTGTGACCTAATGCCTTTTAAGGCAGCTAGACTAAGCCAATCCATTGTTCCTATACCCAAGGTCTCTGAGTTATCTTAGATATGACCTTCTGAATCTCTCTCTTTTCTGTTCTCTATTCTCTCAGTCCACGTACTCTATTTTTGTCTCAGGATGGAGTGAGCATTGTCCTGAACCTCTGGCAGGTGTCCCTGCTTCAGGTCTTGTCCCTTCTAGCTCATTTTCTACATAGTAGCTGGCCATATAAAATGAGTGGAGATGCCTCTTCATGACTGAACCACTGGGCTGCCTCTCATTTTCTCCGTAGAGAGA
>NW_026068017.1:2834999-2835869 GCF_014885135.2 Alexandromys fortis | reverse complement strand
CAAGACTTGAAAACTGAAATAGAGACAATAAAAAAAACACAAGCTGAGGGAATCATAGAAACAGAAATCATGAGAAAACAACCAGGAATCACAAACACAAGCATAAACAGCAGAATACAAGAGATGGAAGACAGAATCTCAAGCACTGAAGATACAATAGAGAAAATAGACTTATCAGTCAAAGAAAACATTAAATTTAACAAAAGTTTAACCCAAAATATCCAGAAAATATGGGACACCATGGAAAGACCAAACCAAAGAATGATAGCTATAGAAGGAGAAATACAACTTAAGAGCACAGAAAATATATTTAACAAAATCATAGAAGAAAACTTTCCCAACCTGAAGAAAGATATGCTTATGAAGATACAAGAAGCATACAGAACACCAACCAGAATGGATCAAAAAAAGTCTCCTCACCACATAATAATCAAAACACTAAACATACAGAATAAAGAAAGAATATTAAGAGCTCTAAAGGAAAAAGGCCAAGCAACATATAAAAGCAGAGCTATCAGAATTACACCTGACTTTTTATTGGAGACAATAAAAGCCAGAAGGTTGTGGTCAAGAATTATGCATACATTAAGAGACCACAGATGACAACCTAGACTATTATATTGAGCAAAACTTTCAATCACCATGCAGCCATCTAAGCCTGCAGCCTTGTTTCATGTCATTGGCCTTATATCTACAGCAATTCTGAAAGGCCTAACTAAGTGAGATGGCCAGGCCTTATCTTTCTTTTTTTAATTTATTTATTTCTTTATTAATTAATTAAAGATTTCTGTCTCTTCCCCACCACCACCTCCCCTTTCCCTCCCCCGCCCCTAGTCAAGTCCCCCTCCCTCATCAGCCCAAAGAGCAATC
>NW_026068017.1:2828719-2831797 GCF_014885135.2 Alexandromys fortis | reverse complement strand
TCAAGTCCCCCTCCCTCATCAGCCCAAAGAGCAATCTGGGTTCCCTGCCCTGTGGGAAGTCCAAGGACCACCCACCTCCATCCAAGTCTAGTAAGGTTTGCAAACACTTGAAGCCAACAATATGAAGTGCATTAACTAACTAATTATCTTATTGTTGTCAAAAATCAGTATGAAAACCCAAACCATTATTCCATTGTCACAGAAGCACTTCTCATCAAAATTAAAATCGTTTATGACTCAAAAAAAAAAACAAAAAACTTTCAATCACCATAGGAGAACAAAATAAGATATTCCTTGAAAAACCAGATTTCACCAATTCCTAGCCACAAACCCAGCTCTATACAAAGAACTAGAAGGAAAACTCCAACCCAAGGAAGTTGGCTACATCAACAAAAACACAGACAATAGATGATCACACAGCAACAAATTCCAAAGAAGGGAAAAACACACAAATTAGCATCACCAACAACAAAAACTAAATGAACAGGAGATAGCAGTCACTGGTCATTAATATCCCTTAATATAAATGAACTCAACTCACCTATAAAAAGACATAGGCTAACAGATTGGATACCAAAACAGAATCCATCCTTTTTCTGCATACAAGAAACACATCTCAATCTCAAAGACAGACATCGCCTCAGAGTAAAGGGTTGGGAAAATATTCCAATCAAATGGACCTATGAAACAAGTGGGCGTAGCTATCCTAATATCTAACAAAATAGACTTCAAGCTGAAATCAATCAAAAGAGACAAAGAAGGACATTTCATATTAGCCATAGGAAAAATCCTTCAAGAGGAAATCTCAATACTGAACATCTATTCCCCAAATACAAGGACATCCTCATATGTAAAAGAAACACTTCTAAAACTTAAGTAACACATTAAACCCCACACACTAATAGTGGGAGGCTTCAACACTTCACTCTCACCACTGGACAGGCCAGTCAAACAAAAAAATGAACAGAGAAATGAGAGAACTAACAGATGTTATGACTTAAATAAACTTAACAGATATCTATGGAATATTCCATCCAAACAGAAAAGAACATACCTTCTTCTCAGCACCTCATGAAACCTTCTCAAAAATTGACCACATACTCAGTAACAAAATAAACCTCAACAAATAAAAAAAATTGGAATAACCCAATGTATCTTATCAGATAACCATGATTTAAAACTAGAATTCAACAGCAACACTAGTTCCAGAAAACCCACAAACACATGGAAATTAAACAATGCTCACCTGAATCATGAATGGGTCAATGAAGAAATAAAGGGGAAATTAAAGACTTTCTAAAAGTCAATGAAATTGGCCACACAGCATACCCAAATTTATGGGACACAATGAAAGCAGTGTTAAAAGGAAATTTCATAGCACTAAATGCCTATATAAAGAAGCTAGGAAAATCCCACAATAGTGAATTAGCAGAACACTTCAAAACTTTAGAACAAAAAGAAGCAAACTCACCCAAGAGAACTAGAAGGCAGGAAATAATCAAATTGAGAGCTGAAATCAATAAAATCAAAACAAAGAAAACAATACAAAGAATCAATGAGACAAAGAGTTGGTTCTTTGAGAAAATCAACAAAATAGACAAACCTTTATCCAAACTAACCAAAAGGCAGAGAGAGAGAGTATCCAAATTTACAAAATCGGAAATGAAAAGTGGGACATAGCAACAGACGAGGAGGAAATCCAGAGAATTATCAGGTCTTGTTTTAAAAAAAAAACTGTACTCTGCAAAATTGGAAAACTTAAAGGAAATGAACAACTTTCTGGATAAATATCACTTGCCAAAATTAAATCAAGAATAAGCAAATTAAATAGATCTATAACTGCTGAAGAAATAGAAACAGTCATCAAAAGTCTCCCAACCAGAAAAGATCAGGAACAGATGATTTCAGCTCAGAATTCTACAAGACTTTCAAAGAAGAATTAATACCAATAATCTGCAAATTGCTCCACACAATAGAAACAGAAGGAACATTGCCAAACTCTTTTTATGAGGCTACAATTACCCTGATACCCAAACTACATAAAGATATTACTAAGAAAGAGAATTCCAGACCAATCTCATTCATGAACATTGATGCAAATATAATCAATAAAGTATTGGCAAATTGAATCCAAAAACATATTAGAACCACCATCCACAGTGATCAAGCTTCATTCTAAAGATTGAGGGATGGTTCAACATACGAAAATCTGTCAATGTAATCCACCGTATAAACAAACTGAAAAATCAAAACCACATGATTATCTTATTAGATACTGAAAAAGCTTTAGATAAATTACAACATACCTTCATGATAAAGGTCTTGGAGAGAGCAGGGATACAAGGAACATAGCTAAACATAATAAAGGGAATACACAACAAGCCAACAGGCAGCATCAAACTAAATGGAGAGAAACTCCCAGCGATCCCACTGAAATTAGGAACAAGACAAGGTTGTTCACTCTCTCCATATCTATTCAATATTAGTTCTTGAGGTCCTAGCTAGAGCAATAAGACATCAAAAGGAAGATTGGGGGATACAAATTAGAAAAGGAGTCAAACTCTCACCATTTGCTGATGATATGATAGTTTACATTAGCAACCCCAAAAATTCTACCAACGAACTTCTACAACTCATAAACACTTTCAGCAATGTAGCAGGATACAAGATTAACTCAAAAAATCAGTAGCCCTCCTGTACACAGATGATAAATGGGTTGAGAAAGAAATTAGAGAAACAACACCCTTCACAATAGCCATAAATAGCATAAAATATCTCGAAGTAACTCTAACCAAACAAGTGGAAGTCCTGTATGACAAGAACTTTAAATTTTTGAAGAAAGAAATTGATAAAGACACCAGAAACTGGAATGATCTCCCATGCTCTTGGGTAAGTAGAATTAACATAGTAAAGATGGCAATCTTACCAAAAACAATCTACAGATTCAACACAATTCCCATCAAAATCCCAGCAAAATTCTGCACAGACCTCGAAAGAACAGTACTCAACTTCATATAGAAGGACAAAGGAAAAAAAAAAAAACCAGGATAGTCAAAACAATCCTGTACAATAAAAGAA
>NW_026068017.1:2802315-2827715 GCF_014885135.2 Alexandromys fortis | reverse complement strand
ATGGCTGAAAGACACTTAAGGAAATGTTCAACATCCTTAGTCATCAGAGAAATGCAAATCAAAACAACTCTGAGATTTCATCTTATACCTGTAAGAATGGCCAAGATCAAAAACACTGATGACAACTTAAACTGGAGAGGTTGTGGGGTAAAGGGAACACTTCTGCATTGCTGGTGGGAATGCAAGCTGGTACAACCCCTTTGGATGTCAGTGTGGTGATTTCTCAGAAAATTAAGAAACAACTTTCTTCAAGACCCAGTAATACCACTTTTGGGAATATATCCAAAGGATATTCAATAGTGCCACAAAGACATGTGCTCAACTATGTTCTTAGCAGCTTTGTTTGTCATAGCCAGAACCTGGAAACAACCTAAATGCCCCTCGACTGAAGAATGGATAAGAAAAATATGGTACATTTACACAATGGAGTATTACACAGCAGAAAAAAACTAAAAACATGTTGAATTTTTTAGGCAAATGGGTGGAGCTAGAAAACATCATTTTAAGTGAGGTAACCCAGACTCAGAAAGACAATTATCATATGTACTTACTAACAAGTGATTTTTTAAGCATAAAGTAATAAAAACCAGCCTACAAATCACAATCCCAGATAACCTAGACAACAATGAGGACCCTAAGAGAATCATACATAGATCTAATCTACATGGGAATTAGAAAAAGACAAGATCTCCTGAGTAAATTGGGAGCATGGTTGAAGGGGAGGAAGGAGGTAAGGAGGAGAGCAGAGAAAAATGTAGAGCTCAATAAAAATCAATAAAATTAAAGAAAGAGAGTCCTGGTGTCATGATGTTAGTGAGGGACTCAGGTACCTTCTAACTTTTAGTTGTATGAGACCTGGGGAATCAGTCCGCTTTTCTGAGTCTCCATTTCTTCCTTTGTGTATGCTTCCTTTTATCACATTCCTGTCCATCCCGAGTGACTGTGAAGATGGACCTTGGTGGTTTCTCAACAGATTTTGTGATTGGTAGATTAGTAAACTTATTGTATATGAGATTGCCTCTCAAGCCTGTGTGTCAGCGTTTGAGAGGTAGGAGGCAATTTGTTTATGGTCTAATAAATATATATTTAAAAAGTTAAAAAAACCTCCATGTTTGCGTGAACTTTTTTACTTTTTTACTCATCCCACATTTCCCATTTTTGAGAGTTCACCTCTGCTCATTTCAGTTTTGGATGAGGTCATAAGGACCACCATGGCCCTTATAAGGTCCCAGGTACAATTGTGTGGACTGTGGGAGAAGAAGCATCTCCTCCCTTGTAGACAGAGGTCATGTCTACCTTATTCACTGATCTACCCTCAGATCCCACAATAGTGCATGATGTGCAGTAGGTCTACAGGAATGTCTGTTCAATGAATGTCTGACCCTCTAAGTCTTTAGTCCCCCTCCATTTCATGTGTGTCATAGCAGCTGGGACTTTGGGAACAGATATTGACTAAACTGGGAGAATGTGGGGCTTCAGCAGTCTCTCAAGTGGAAGATGACTCTCCTGTCCTATGACTTCCCCTCCTTCCCATAGTACAGTGTGTGTGTGTGTGTGTGTGTGTGTCTGTGTGCACATGTGTGTGCACATGTGTCTGAATATTGGGATTGGGATAGTAATATACTTAGTTTTTTTTTTCTCTGAGAGTCTTTCTGTCTGTGTCTTTCTCTCCTCAGTGTGGTGACTGCTTTCATTGTTCCCGTGGCCTGGGTTCACTGCTGGCTACTATTTTCTACTGTCATCACACTTGTAGGGCTTGAGGAATCACCACTCCCTCAGCTTTTTATATTATTATATCCTGATTGAAGAAATTAAGAAGGCATGTTATATAATTCTAGTTTTTAAACTCATACAAGTGTAACACACACACACTCACACACACACACACACACACACACACCCTACTCACACCTCATTTTGGTTGCTGTGGTTCCTGGTTTCTTCCTGGCTCTGTTTGTCTTTCCCATCACCTCAGAACAGTTTTCCCACCTCTCAACACTGGGGCAGGCACATAGGGCCTGGGTTGACCAGTAGGAGCTTTGTGTCTACCCCTTACCATGTGCTGGAGATGAGCAGGCGTGGATTCTCTGCCTTCAGGGCCCTGAGCTTCTTTATCACCGAGTCACTGAGAGAATCCTGATCTAGCCTGCAAGCAAAAGAGGAGGCTATTCTTGTGAGATCCACCACAGGATCATGAGGTCTCAGAGTCCAGGACCTTGGACTCTGTTGCCTATAGAGCCAGTGAGAAGCCTTAGTAAGCTTATTTTTGAGTGAAATCCAGGACAAAGGATGGAGAGCAGCAGGCTGAGCAGAGGGAGATGCGTCCACGACACAGTCTCAGTGGGGCTGGTCAGTGTGCAGGGAGAGCTGAATCCAGGATGAGGACCTTTGGAACTTTGCAGAGCTGAAGTAAGGGTCTTACCACTTATACACTTATATACCTCCCCCGCATACCAGTCATTGGAAACAGACTGTCTCAGGGAGGGGAACATGGCCAGAGATGAGGGCACTTAGGTCGGCAAAGAGCAGCACAGTAGCCATCAGAATTCTCAGCGGCTGGATGTCATGGTCATATCCCCAAAGGGATTCTGGGCAGCTCTTCAAAGTAAACACATAGCGCTGGGATCATGGGTGTTCACCTTGATGGAAAGAACCTTGGTTCCCTTCTTGCCTCCCTCCCCATTTCGTTTTGTGCTGAGGAAGGAAGCCTTCTCCTCACACAGCAGTCACAGTCTGAGTTCTGCTGGTTGCGTTCTTATGATCTTCAAGTTGCAGGATTTCTGGGAGTTGGGGTAGTGTTCCACATCCTCAGTCCATAACACAGACCCATCACTCCCATCTGCCCACTGTGAGGCACAGACAAGGCAGGAGGGAAAGTTTCCTGCACCTGTGAGAGGCTGTGCCTCGTCAGGTGCAGCAGAGGCCAGCTCTGGACAGGCTCTTCACCTTGTGACAAACTGTCAGGGCTGAAAGCAGGCTGGGGAACAAAGGTGACAAGCACCTGTGTAGGTTTCAGCTCCCAGAGAGGTGGAGGAAGACTCTTGTGTGCTCAAAATTGAACCAGAGAGCTGGAGAGAAAGCTCAGTGGGTAAGAGCATGTACTACTCCTTTAGAGGACCTGAGTTCAATTCCCAGAACCCACTTCATGCAGTTCATATCCACCTTTAACTCCAGTTCTAGGGGATTTTGACTCCTCTGGTCTCTGGGGGCACCTGCACCCACATAAAACAGCGGTTCTCAGACTGTGTGTTGTGACTTCTGTGTGTGGGTGTTGAATAATCCTCTCACAGAAATTGCCTAGACTACTGGATATATAAGATATTTATTGCAATTCATAATAGTAGCAAAATTACATTTATGAAGTAATGAAGAAAAATTACATGAGGAGCTGTATTAGTGTCACAGCATTAGAAGTTGAGAATCACAGACATAAACAAACAAAGTAATTAATATAACAATAATAATAACAGCAATAAGAGAGTTGGAGCAGAAGACCTGACAGGGAAGTCCCAGGGAACAGGACTTCTGAACTTCTCCTGTTGGCTGGAAGAACCAGAAGACTCTGGGTACAGGGGTCGGATCTCTGTGGATCTCTGAGCCCATGAAGGGCACTGGCCAGCAACCTCTGGGAAGTTCTCCAGAAGCTGGCTGTGGGCTCGTGCTGGGGAGGGAGAAGCTTAGAGACAGCATGAAGGGGCTGTGTGGAGAATGAGGGTCTTCAGGGCTGTAGTTTGGAGACTTGCCTAGCTTGTGTGAAACTCAGTTCAGGGGGAATGGCTCCATTTCTGGTACAGAGAATTATCTCAGGCTCCTGTAGTGAAAGCTGGTGACCCTCCAGGCCTTTAGGCTCTTTCTGTTCTGGAGTTTTTCCCAACTCTGCCTTTGTCTGGTCTCAGCTTGGCCCAACCAAGTTCTATTTCTCCTTCAGGCCTCAGACAACCCTCGTGGGCATTCAATAAAGTCGCAGCTCTCACAGCACGACAGTCTCACAATACTGTGACTCCATGGCATTCAGCAGAGCCTGTCAACACAGAGTCTTGTGCTGACGGGTGATCTATGTCTGTCTCTTTCCACCCAGCTTCAGCAGGACAGAGCCATGTGTGCTTGTGATTGTACGTCTAGGGTCTGGACCAGTGCTTGGCACACAGGGGCCATGATAAGGATGCACGCATGGATTCTTGAATGAATAAATGATTGAAGCACTGTCCTGGAGGAAGGCAAACCTGGGAGTCTTCCAGGATATACAGCCTTGCTAATACATACGATTCCACTGTGCCCAGCTCCCTACCTGGTGTTACCTTCTCTTTTACATATGTACATTTTGTATCATTGCAATCCATGAGGTGGGTATGGCATTCCATTTAATAGGTGAGGAAACTGAGTTTTAGAGAAGAATGTCACTTGCCCAAGTGATGTGGGAGTGATTTCTTATTAATAAAGAAACTGCCTAGGCCCCTTGATAGGCCAACCCTTAGGTGGGTGGAGAAAACAGAACAGGATGCTGGGAGAAAGAAGCTGAGTCAGTGGGTCGCCATGGTTCTCCCACTCCAGACAGAAGCAGGTTAAGATCTTCTCTGGTAAGCCACCTCGTGGACTACACAGATTATTAGAAATGGGTTAGATTAATATGTAAGAGCTAGCCAGTAAGAGGCTACAGATAACGGGCCAGACAGTGTTTAAAAGAATACAGTTTCCGTGTAATTATTTCGGGGCATAAGCCTGCCATGTGGGAGCCAGGGCTGCCAGAACGCAGCCCTGCCGCTCCTTCGACACCCAAGTCATGGGTGTAGTGCATTATCTGTCCATTTTCTTTTCGTTGTCTTGTCATCTAGTAATGCACCTGTGTCCTTTCCCCTGCCTCCAGCCCAGAGGGAATCCAAGGGTCTTACTTACCGCAGGATTATGAGTTTGCAGGAAGGACTCCGGAGCCCCTCACACAGCCACATCACACCACTGTCTCCCAGGTCATTCAGCTGCAAGTCTAGCAAAGTCAGGCTGGAGCTGGCACTGAGCACTGAGGCCAGGTCCTCACAGTGGCTGGATGTGAGGCCACAGTGGACAAGCCTGCATGAGAGATGCTCACCGTCAGCTTCTCCAGGGATCACAGCTCTTGGGAACTGAGCTCAGGTCTCCCTTTGTGAGCCCTGGCACGCGGTGTTAGCAGTGCTTAGCTCTCTGGAGTGCCCTGTCTAGTCCTGAGCAGCAGGAGCAGTGTAATACAGGTTGGGGACCACAGCTCTGCTGTGACTGGCCTGGCCATGGCAGAGCTCCACAAGGCCCAGGACAGCTCACCGGTATATTTCATTTTTTAATTGTATATATATATTCCTCTGCTCCCATTCCTTCCTCTCCTCTCCACTTCTCATGATCCTCTCTCATGATCCCCATGCTCCCAATTTACTCAGGAGATCTTGTCTTTTTCTACTTCCCATGTACATTAGATCTATGTATATCTCCCTTAGGGTCCTCTTTGTTATCTAGGTTATCTAGGATTGTGAATTGTAGGCTGGTTTTTCTTTGCTTTATGCCTAAAATCCACTTATGAGTGAGTACATATTATATTTGTCTTCTCAGTCTGGGTTACCTCATTCAATATGATGTTTTCCAGATTCATCCACAAAATTCAGGATCTCATTATTTTTTTTCCACTGTGTAGTATCCAATTATGTAAATGCACCACGTTCTCCTTATCCATTCTTTGGTCGAGGGGCATTTAGGTTGTTTCCAGGTTCTGGTTATGACAAACAATGCTGCTATGAACATAGTTGAACACATGTCTTTGTGGTATGATTGAGCATCCTTTGGATATATACCCAAAAGTGGTATTGCTGGGTCTTGAGGAAGTTTGTTTCCTAATTTTCTAAGAAATCACCATATTGATTGCTTATCCAAAGTGGCTGTACCTGTTTGCACTCCCAGAAATGATGGAGAAGTGTTCCCTTTACCCCACATCCTCTCCAGCATGAGTTGTCATCAGTGTTTTTGATCTTGGCCATTCTTTCAGATGTAAGATGGAATCTCAGAGTTGTTTTGATTTGCATTTCTCTGATGGCTGAGATGTTGAACATTTCCTTAAGTGTCTTTCAGCCATATCAGATTCCTCTGTTGAGAATTCTCTGTTTAGGTCTGTACTCCATTTTTTAAATTGTATTATGTGTTTTTTTGATGACCAATTCTTGAGTTCTTTGCATATTTTGGAGATCAGACCTCTGTCTGATGTGGGGTTGATGGTCTTTTCTTGTACTGTAAGCTGCCGTTCTGTCTTGTTGACTATGTCCTTTTTTTTTGTTTTAAAACAGAAGCTTCTCAGTTTCAAGAGGTCCCATTTATTAATTGTTCTTCTCAGTGTCTGTGCTACTGGATTTATATTTAGGAAGAAGTCTCCTATGCCAATGAGTTAAGTGTAATTTCCACTTTCTCTTCTATGAGGTTCAGTGTGATTGGTTTTATGTTTGTTGTGGTCTTTGATCCATTTGGATGAGTTTTGTACATGATAATAGATATGGATCTATTTTCATTCTTCTACATGTTGATATCCAGTTATGCCAGCACCATTTGTTAAATATGTTTTCTTTTTTCCCATTTGATATTTTTTGCTTCTTTTTCAAAAATCAAGTGGGTGTTCAAAGGTGTGTGGATCAATTTGATTCTGTTGGTCCTCCTGTCTGTTTTTCTGTTTTCAGTACTGTAGCTCTATAGTAGAGTTTGAAGTTAGGGACTGTGATGCCTCCAGAAGTTTCTTTATTGTGCAGGATTCTTTGGGCTATCCTGGGTTTTTTGCTTTTCCATATGAAGTTGAGTACCGTTCTTTCGAGGTCTGTGAAGAATTTTGCTGGGCATTATATTGAATCTGTAGATTGTTTTTGGTAAGATTGCTTTTTTATTATGTTAATTCCACCTACCCTAAAGCATGGGAGGTCTTTCCATTTTCTGGTGTCTTCTTCAATTTCCTTCTTCAAAGATTTAAAGTTCTTGTCGTACAGGTCTTCTACTCGTTTGGTTAGAGTTACTCCAAAATATTTTATGCTATTTGTGGCTATTGGCAAGGGTGATGTTTTTCTAATTTCTTTCTCAGCCCATTTATCATCTGTGTAAAGTAGGGCCATTGAGTTTTTTTCAATGTAATCTTGTATCCTGCTACATTACTGAAGGTGTTTATGAGTGGTTGAAGTTTCTTGGTAGAATTTTTGGGGTCACTTATGTAAACTATCATATCATCAGCAAAAAGTAAGTGTTTGACTTCTTTTCTGATTTGTAACCCCTTGATCTCTTTTTGGTTTCTTATTGCTCTAGCTAGAGCCTCAAGGTCTACATTTAATAGATATGGGGAGAGTGGACACATTGTCTTTTTCCTTATTTCAGTGGTATTTCTTTGAGTTTTTCTCCATTTGGTTTAATGTTTTCTGTTGGCTTGCTGAATTTTGCCTTTATTATGCTTAGGTATGTTCCTTGTATCCCTGCTCTCTCCAAGACCTTTATCATGAAGGGATGTTGTATTTTGTTGAAGGCTTTTTCAGCATCTAATGAGATGATTGTGTGTTTTTTTTCCCATTTTGTTTATATGGTGGATTACATTGACAGATTTTCGTATGTTGAACCATCCCTGCATCTCTGGGATGAAGCTGATTTGATCATGGAGGACGATTTTTCTGATGTGTTCTTGGGTTCAGTTAGCCCTTATTTTATTGAGTATTTGCATCAATGTTCATGAGTGAGATTGGTCTGTAATTCTCTTTCTTAGTAATGTCTTTGTGTGGTTTGGGTATCAGGGTAATTGTAGCCTCATAAAAACAGTTTGGCAATGTTCTTTTTGTTTCTACTGTGCTGAACAATTTGAGGAGCATTGGTATTAGTTCTTCTTTGAAAATCTTGTAGAATTCTGAGCCGAAATCTGGTCCTGGGTTTTTTTGCTTGGGAAACTTTTAATGACTGTTTCTACTTCTTTAGCAGTTATAGGTCTATTTATTTGCTTTTCTGGTCTTGATTTAATTTTGGCAAGTGATATTTATCCAGACAATTGTTCATTTCCTTTAAGTTTTCCAATTTTGTGGAGTACAGGTTTTCTAAATAAGACCTGATGATTCTTTGAACTTTCTCCATCTCTGGTGTTATATCTCTCTTCATTTCTGATTTTTTTTTTAAAATTTAGATATTCTTTCTCTGCGTTTTGGTTAGTTTGAATAAGCTTTCCCTATTTAGTTGATCGCAAAGAACCAACTCTTTGTACTGTTTTCTTTGTTTCTATTTTGTTGACTTCAGCTCTCAATTTGATTATTTCCTGCCTTCTACTCTTCCTGGGTGTATTTGCTTCTTTTTGTTTTAGAGTTTTCAGGTGTTTTGTTAACTCATTAGTGTGGGATTTTTCTAGCTTCTTTATGTAGGCATTTACTGCTATGAACTTTCCACTTAACACTGCTTTCAATGTGTCCCATAAATTTGGGTGTGTTATATGGTCATTTTCAATGAATTTTAGGAAGTCTTTAATTTCTCCCTTTATTTCTTCCTTGACCCATTGATGATTCAGGTGAGCATTGTTTAATTTCCATGTGTTTGTGGTGTTTCTGAAATTAGTATTGCTGTTGAATTCTAATTTTAAGCCATGGTGATATGATAAGATACATAGGATTATTCTAATTTTTTTGTATCTGTTAAGGTTTGTTTTGTTACCTAATATGTGGTCAGTTTTTGAAAAGGTTTCATGAGGTGCTGAGAAGAAGGTATATTTTTTCTGTTTGGATGGAATATTCTATAGATGTCTGCTAAATCCATTTGAGTCATAATATCTGTTACTCTCCTTATTTCTCTGTAAAGTTTCCATCTGGCAGACCTGTCCAGTAGTTATAGTACTCTGGGCTTGCATCCAGACCATGGCAACTCTAATAAGGAAAACATTTAATACAGAAGGCTCGCTAACAGTTTCAGAGATTCAGTTCATTATTGTCATGGTGGGGATGGAGTGTGCAGGCAGATGTGGTGCTGACTATATCTTTATATTCTGGCCATAGCAAGTCAACTGACACCTTTAGTAGTATCCTGAGCCAAGGAGACCTCACAGCCTTCCCCCACAGTGACACACTTCCTCCAACAATGTAGCACACACTTAAACAAAGCCACACCTTTTAATAGTGCCATTCCCTATGAGATTTTGGAGGTCATTTACATTCAATTACATAAAGTAAAATATAAATAGCCAGGCCGTGGTGATGCATGCCTTTAATTCCAGCACTTGGATGACAGAGGAAAGAGGATCTCTTGTGAGTTGGAGGTTTGCTTCGTCTACAAAGGGAATATTCCAGGACAGCTATTTACACAGAGAAATTTTGTCTCAAAAAATCAAAATTAATTAATTCATTAAACTTTTTAAATAAACACAATCCTTTAGATTTTAGTATTTGGTTTTCTTAACATTCTTTGGTTTTGTAAAAGCAAAAAGGAAACATTCTATACTTTCTGTTTCAGTCAAGCTGGCCATCTTTAATCTGTGTTTTGAGACTTGCGGTTTTATTTTGAGTTTGTTAGCTTGTTTGGTTTATAGTGTTAGTGATGAAATTCTTCACACACCAGATTCTTAGCTACTCACAGCTCCTTGCAGTTTGTAAGTTAGGCTGGTTCAAAATTCATGGTTCTCCTGCCTTTGTATGATTGGTTACTGACATTAAAGGAATGCCTTACCATTCAGGGTCATATATATTTTCTCCCCCTTTCTCTCTGCCTGTCTGTCTGTCTCTGTCTCTCTGTGTGTGTCTATAAATTTATGTCTTTGTATGTCTCTGTCTCTATCTTCCTATCTATCTATATCTATCTATCTATCTATCTATCTATCTATCTATCTATCTATCTATCTATCTATCTATCTATCTATCTATCTCTCCTCTCCCCTTTCTCTTGGAAAGATGTGGTGACATGTGAATCAGCACATCTGTAGAGTTTATGACCATGCTTAACCTCCCACCACAGAGTCATTCTCAACCACCTCTCCTGAGCTCTCTTCCCATCTCCTCTTTCCAGTTTTACTTTATGAGACTCTAGAATTCTGCTCCAAATGAAAGCAGGTACATTCACATCAATGGAAGAGGCTGTCTTAATCATCAAGGTCCTTCCTTCGTTTCAGGGCCTGTGCTGAGTACTCTAGATTTAAAAGAAAAGATACTAGCCACCTGTTCACACCTATGGGACACCTATACTGCAGTCTAGAGAACAGTCAACTCCTAGACTACCCAGGGCATTGAGAAAAAAATCCAGGAGTCAATGCCCAAAGACTTTTCTATCTGAAGGGTTTGGGGAAAAGAGACACTTATACAGTTTCCTGATGGTTTCCTGATGATGTTTCTCTAAAGATGCTCCTCTCATAATATTCCATCTTTTTTTTTATTTTACAAATCAACTACCTGCAATTTGAGGTTTCTCTCCTGTGCACCAGTTCCTTAATAACCACTCTGAGGCTTAATATTAATTACAAACTGTTTGGTCTATTAGCTCAGGCTTATTATTAACTAGGTCTTACCACTTAAACCATTTTTATTATTCTATATTTTACAATAAGGCTCATGGCTTGTTACCTCACATCTTGCTTCTCTGGTGACTTTTGGTGTCTTCCCAACTCCACCTTTTTCTCACATTTGTGGTTCCTGATCATTTTTTCATATTTTCTGTTTCAAAAATTCCTTTGGTTTGTGTTTCCTTTTTGTTTCCATTTCAGTTTTTAAGTCTTGAGTAGTTTCTTTCATCTGTTTGATTGCTTTTCATAATTTTCTTTAAGGGATTTGTTGATTTCTTCCAATTTTTTTTGTTTGTCGTTTCCTCCATTTCTTTGACGGAATTTTTAATTTCCTCTTTAAGGGTCTCAAACATTCTCCTAAAGTTATTTTGTAGGTCATTTTCTTCTGCTTCATCTATATTGGGGTGTTCACGTCTTGCAGTTGTAGAGCCACTAGTTTTTGTTGGTGTTGTGTTGCTCTTTGTGGTGTTGAGTGTGTTTTTACCTTGTTTACCCACCTTTTCCTCTGATGGGTGTAGCTGGGGCTGTGTCTCTGATGATCAGTCTTCCAGGTGCTAGTGAACCTGAGGTTCAGATGGTTGCTCCTTGTGGTATAGTCTGGGCCATGGTTCCAGTCACCCCTGGAGGTTGCTCAGTGCTCCCAAGGGTTCCTCTGAAATCCCCAGAGATTGTTCATGTCTGCTCCCAGGGACGTGGCTGGTTCAGCCTCTTTTTGCAGAGGTCCCTGGGTTGGGCCAGGTCCCACAAAGGTCTCTGTCTTTGGCCTGCTCCCTCGGCGGTTTCTCCCTTTGTACCTGTTCCTGTGAAGGCTGCTGTCTTGGGCCTGCTCAGGTGGAGGTCACTGACTCAGACCTGCTCCCTCAGAGGTCCTGACTCCGGCCCAGTCCTGCAGAGGTCTGTGACTTGAGCCTGTTCCCTTGGTGGTCGCTCCTGTGGAGGTTGCTGCCTCAGACCTGCTCTACTTCATTTTTTTTTTTTACAAATTTTTAAAATTTTTTAATTAAGCCAGACATTTTTCCTACTCTCCTTCCTTTCTCCCCTCTCCCCTTCTCCCATCCCCATGCCTCCTCCACACTTCCAGTTTACTCAGGAGATCTTGTCTTTTTTTCTCCTTCCTAAGTATGTCTCTCTTAGGGTCTGCTTTATTGTCTAGGTCCTCCTGAGGTTGTGGGTTGTATGTAGGTTAGTTATCCTTTGCTTTATGTCTAATAGTTCACTGGTCTATTTCAAGAGCCATCTGAAGTGACATTCACCAGCCATAGACCAGGACATAATCTCAGTTCTCATATGGAATCTTAGTAAAGATGGAGTCCATAGAAATGGAGTAGAAGGTGGTTGCAAGGGCAGAGAGCTGGAGGAAATGGGGGCTGACATTCCTTGGGCCTGGAGTTTTCTCTCCTCCTGCTTCACTTTGTCTCTGTGTTCTGCAACTCTCCTAATCCCTTTCTCAGAAAGTTTGCTCCACCCGTGACCTCATGGGTCGGTTGGTAGTGAGGTTCCTTGCTGCATGTCATTCTCTCATGATCTCTAAGAATAGAACCCCATTTGTTTATCATAGCTAATCTGGCATCTGTCACAGGGTTGGTCAAGAAAGCTTGGCGAATATTTGATGAATACCAGGCCTCACCCTAGACTCAGGCTTTGCATTTGGTCTCCATTCTACCCATCTGTGCTTCAGGGAAGAACCAAGGTCTGACTCACCGCAATGTCTTTAGGTGACATCCAGGGCATCTCAGGGTTCTACAAAGTCTCCATAGTGCTAAGAAGCTCATTGGATTTCCACTTAAGTCCAGCTCTTCCAGGCTTCCTGTGATCTCAAGAATGGAGAAGAGAATCTGCCAACTGGTATCTGTGAAAGGGATCCACCTTGACCTGAATGAGAGAGATATGGCGGGGGCGGGGAGAAGAAATGAGGGATGTAACTTGTGTGTGCACGGTCTGATGTGCACAGTCCTACACAGCAGGTTAGGCTCCTATCTGCCTCAATATGCCACCCCTAGAATTCACCAACTTCTACCTCCTCCTTTGTTCCAGCATCTTGATCCTCTCCTCTGGGTGGTTCCTCATCTACATCTACATAGCATGCTGTGTGCTCATTTTGCATGTCTGTGTCTGACTAGTCTAGGTGTCCTACAGGGTGTGAACAGGTAACTGGTGTCTTTTCTTTTTACTCTAGAATGCCAAGTACAATGCCTGGCACAAAGCCTTCTTCCTTCTGATGTGAATATACCTGATTTCCTTTGGAACAGAAATCTAGAGTTTTGTAAAGATAACCCGGAATGGGGAGATGGGAAGAGAGCTCAGCAGAGGTAACTGAGCATGCCTGTGATGGGATGTTGAACATGATCAAAAACACCACAGACCTGCTCGTTCACATGGTCTCTGTATCTTTACAGGACTAGAAGACTGCAGAGAAGGGACAGAGAATGAGGAGAGAGAGAGAGAGAGAGAGAGAGAGAGAGAGAGAGAGAGAGAGAGAGAGAGAGATCAGCTTAGAGTGGTAGTGAATTCCTTTAATGTAAAAAGCAAGCATATGAAGTCAGGAAAGTGGTGAGTTCTAGGCTAGCCTAAGCCTGAAGAGCTGGGAGTAGCTCAAGCCTGGCCTGTGCAACATTCTGTCCCAAACTCTACAAATAAAACAAAATAACAACTCAAAAACCACAACTCCAGAAACACAGATGAAAAGTGACCAACATTAACTGGAACAAAAACTATAAAATATTTCGTTCCAGTTTCATAAAACCAAAGAGTTGTCAAGGAAATAAAATACTAAACATTGAAGGTTAGTGGATTTCAAAAGAATTTACTTATTTTTTTATTTTATGTGTACATTTGTATTCCTGCTTGGCTGTGTGTGCTCTGTGCATGCAGAATCCTGCAGAGGATACAATCAGAGCGTTGGACCCTCTGGGACTGATTTAAAGGTGGCTGTGAGCCATCTGATGGGGTGCTGGGAATGGAACCACATCCTCTACAAGCCCAGCAATGGTCTTAAGCACAGAACCCATCCCAGCCCTCAAATAAACTCTTCTGTAAGCTGCCTTGACCTTGACGCTTTATCACAGCAACAGAGAATTAACCAACACAGTAGGCAATCTCTCTACTGATGAGTTACATTCTTAGCCCTTAATATTTTGAGACAGCCTCACACTAGGTAGCTCAGGCTGTGCTGGGACATATTGGTCTTCTTGCTTCAACCTTGTGAGTTTGGGAAGACAGATGTGCCAGACCAAGCTCAACTACTCCAATTCTTAACCCTGTCCTTCTTGACACATGGAATTATGAAAGCTCCTTTTTTGTTTTGATAATTGATATATCCTTACTCTTTTTACAACAAGTAGGTTTTTAATTAGGTCATTCTAATCAAATGAGTCATTGAGACAACTTCCCATATGTGTATAACTTAGTTTGATCATGTCTGTGCTCTCTGACTCATTTTCTTTTCTCTCTTTACTCCCTTCCTGTTCTCTAACAGTTGCTATACTACTTTTAAGTCATTTACTTTTTATGTGGGCTTTTTACATCTTTTGCTGTGTTGCTCACGTTGCTATCAAAGCCAGAACTCAAGAAATATCCCAGTTTTAACCACCAGAATAATGGAATTTCAAACTTTTGCTAGCAAGACAACTCAGCTTATCTGGGAAAAGTTTCAGTTTGTAGAAACAGAAGACTCAAAATGAAAATATCTCCTCCTCTGTGAATATTTTCCTTTCTGGTCCACTTGAGTGAGCATTCTCTTCCCTGATACTTGGTGTGTGCCTGGTCGTTGCAAATGTCATGCCCTATGTAATTAATGTACTTGACTGCCTTATCTCCACTTTTTGAGATCCTCTTGGCAGTACCCGTAGTTTTCTCCCTGTAGCTGATTGGTTGTGCCTTTTATAAAATGAGTGCTTAATGAATATTGATGGGTGTGAGTCATCTAGAGAGGAGAGAGACACATCCTGGTACTGAGTCACCACTACAGCACGGTGGAAGGCAAAGTCTGTGTTGCTGCTGGGATTGGAAGGCAGTTAGGAAGCCTTCAGGCTGAGTGCCAGGGCCATGCTGCCTTCATGACACATACAAGGAAGACATTTGGGCAGGAAACATAGGGACTCTTACAAGTATGCATCCTGAGGTGTTGGAGGGAAGACCCTAGGGCCAAGGTCATTGTCCTGGGGATAGTGGATGGTGCCTACAGAAGCTGAGGGAGCAGGTTTTTAGAGACAGAGCATGGTGTGAAAGAGGGTCAGCTAACTGGGCCATATGAACCTTGTGAAGGGTGGAGATGAATTTAATCAGAGAAGAATTTTTATCAGTTTTTGAGGCACTCAGATAGGAACAGTTTTTCCCCTTGTAATTGATTGTTAGGGCCAGCCATAAAAACAGTGCTTTGGAGTGAATGATCTGGAAGGGAGAGAGACACATACTGATCCCAGTCAGCATTCTGCCCAGTGTAGGCGGTCTTGGAAGGGGAGGTCTGTCTTGCTGCTGGATTGGCAGGAAGTTAGGAAGCCTTCATGCTGAGTGCCAGGACTAGACTGCCTACATTGACACAAGCTGGGTAGGGAAAACATAGGAATTCTCATACATATGAATTCTGAGGAGATGGGGCAAGGCATCAGCGTCAAGGTCACTGTCACGGGGAGAGAGGATGGTTCTTGCAGGAGCTGAATGGGCAGTTTCTTAGAAAGAAAGCATGGTGAAACCAATAACTCTGGGCCTTTTGAACCTTGTGAAGGGTGAAGAGGATTTGAATCAGAGCAGGTGGGTAGTCCTTACCGAGACAGAGAGATAGACAAATGCTTATAGCTCCATTGTATAGTCAGGCACACAGAGGCAACTAGAGAAAGGCGATCAGATCCAGCAGTTAGATGCCACTGGTGACCTGTACCCTGCTGCCCTGGAGCCAGCCTAGGGTGGTGCTGGTGCCTAGAACACGTGTGCTTATGGGGTCCACAGAGAAGTTGGAGAGAGGGCTGTGTCTGGATACTCACAGAACTATCCTGGGGGCCAGCCGTATTGGTCTCTGCTGTCCATATCCACTCAACTGAAGCCTCTTCGCATGGCGGCAGAACTTAATACAGAAAGTGACCACCATGAGCTCCACGTCTGTCTGGACCACCAGGTGGTTTACATTTGTCTGCAACACTGGGTAAGCCATATCTGTTGGGTCACAAACCTTTATTGTTTGAAGATTGTGCATCACGCGTGTCAGGAACCCCTCATTCTGAGTCTCATAAAAACAGTGAAACAACCCCAGAGAACAGAGATGCAAGTGCTCGGGCAATGTTCCGGCTTTATATAGCATTTCCCACACGGTGTCCAGAGGCAAGCGGGTGATGAAGATCTTCTCCATTTCTTTAACCCTTTGTTTACTCAACAGGCCAAACAGGAAGCGTATGGTGGGTGCCTCAAACAGGTCTTCTTTCCCATACACTTCTATCAGTGTTTCCACAGTTCTGTATATTTTCATATCACCACGTTTCTCCTCCTTATTCTTCAAGATGCAGAACATTGCTGCAAAGAACTCCTGGAGACACAAGTGGGAAAAGCTGTAGCTCAGAGAGCTGGGCTGCTTTTGAAGGATTCCAATCTTCAGAAAAGTGCCGATGACATCACCAGATAACCCTTGTTCACAGAGATCGCTCTCACTGAACAGGGTCCTCCTTCTGCAGATCCCCTTAGCAGCCAGTGAGCAGAGCCCTCTGAGCTGGGTCAGCAGGGCATGGTCTGGGAGAATCAGGGAAATGTATTTCAGGCAGAGGGCTGTGGTGGTCTTTGAGGTGAGTGAGAGTTGTCTCCCTTGTTCCATCTGCTGCTTCAGACAAGTACAGACCAGCCAGGACACCCAGGGTACCTCACACAGTGTTGAGAGCACTGGGTCTGAGGAAACCAAGCTGAAAGCTTTAATTGCTCCTCCTTTTTCTGAAAAATATTTGTAGAAATATTCCTTCCGTCCAGACTCAGAGAAGCCCAGGACTTCCACCCAATGTGGCTGTCCCAAAGACGGAATGATCTTATTCGGGTCTGTGGTCCGAACTGTGAGCAGCAAGGAAGCCTCAGGAAGGATGGATTTCTCCAGCAAACTGGCCAGAAGTGTGTGCACAGGCTGTGTCTGACTCCAGTGCAGACACAGCTCAGGATTATGATCTTCCAAGACCCAAGCTGGCTCATCTATGCCATCTAGGATGAAGAGCAGCTTCTCAGGGTGAGACAAGATTTGCCTGATGGGAACTGGGGGCACAGTCTGGTCTTTTGCTACGAGCTTAGCCAGACTCAGTTGCTCACACTGTGCCAGCTCTCTGCAGCTGAAGTAGAAGACATGCTGGAAGCGATCCCTGTAGAGCTGGCCTTCCTCCCATGCTCTCCTCACCTGCCTGGCCAGTGTTGACTTCCCGATGCCAGCAGCCCCCTGTAATACAACTAATTGAGGCGTTTCCTGTGTATCTGGGTTTGGTCGAAATAAATCTTGGATCTCAATCAGATGTCCTCTTTTCTCTGCTACACATTGATACCAGCTTTTTCTGACCATGTTCTCCCAGTCTCTTGGACAAGATTTTTGTAAGAGTAGTAGCTGGGTGAAATTTTGGAGCAAGCCCTCTGTTTTCAAGTTCTCTGTCTTATAAAGACAATCATTTTCTTCAAGGTTCTGATATATTTTCGGAACACTTCCTAAATAAGGGAGAAAAATGGAATATAAATGTACACAGTAGAGTTGTTTGTTTTTTCATTCCTTTCTATCTTCTTTCTTTCCAATCTACACAACTGGACATGCTTAGGCATATGTCTAAGCTCTGCAACGGACTGGCTGTGGGTGCTGGGATATTCTGAACAGTGCAGTGCAAAGAACTTGAACTTAGAGAATAGAAGAGTCTAGTTCAAGTTTTACTTCACCTATAACAATGCTGTGTGACCTTCATCCACATGTCAGGTATTCACCAATGTCTTACGCTGTGCCAGACCTGCTCTCATGGCTGAGAATAAAGAGTGAGTTCACAGACACAGCTTTGTCCTCATTCAGTCCGTGTGATGACCCCAACTCCAGAACTATGATTTAATATACATATTTTAAACAAACAAACAAATAAGCAAACAAACAAAAAATAAAACCCATGGGTATGATGGTGTAGCCCTGTAATTCTTCACTCAGAAGACAGAGGCAGGAGAATCAGGAACTCAGAGCCAGGCTTTCTATATAGTGAGTTTGGAAACTTCCTGAGCTACAATCACTAATTGGTAAATCAATCATCAATCAATCATCAATCAATCAACCAGTCAGTCAATCAAACAAAGAACAAGAATAACAAATGTTACCCAGTCGCTGGTTTCTGTCCTGGTAATGGAAACAAATGAACACCTTTGCTCTTGATGTGCCCTGCTACAGAACACTATGCTGACTTCCTGCACCTTGCCCTACTCACTCTTCCTCCAACCAGTGCATCTGAGGAGTCTTCTCGCCACTTTTGGGCCTGAAAATAAATTTCATCTCAGCCTCTTCTTTGAGAAACTCAAGGCAAGACAGACAGGAGAATGCCCCATGGACCAGAATCCGAGTTCATCCCTCAGCATCTGCAGCTTTCCCAAAATACAAGGCAGCTGTCTGTCCTGCCTTGGCCAAAGTGCTGAAGAAAATTTGGGTAGAGCACAGAGTATAGCATCAGTTCCCACAATCAGCCCTTGAGAAACTGGCTTCAGGGGTCACTTGACTCTGAAATAGGTATCTATAGATTTGCTCTTGTTGTCTTTTTTTTTTTTTTTGTCTTGTTGTCTTTTGTAGGAAAACTTCTACCATCTCCTGAGTGCAGCAGGTTGGCCACTCATGTCTGTGGCCAAGGTCTACCTGGCTCAGGCTATGTCTGACCCAGGTGCAAAGGGGTAGGTTCAGCTGGAATGTATCTGCTTCCATGCACACATCTAAATCTTCTTCAGTTCTGTCACACTTCAAAAGACCCCGTGGCAGCAAGATGGGTCAGAAGTTAAGGAGCTATCAGGACAGTTGGATTCTAGGACTCCACATACACGCTGTGTGTGCACTGTGGCACCTGTCACTTCAGGCTCAGTAAGCTGAGTCAGGTGTTCCCCAGAGCAAATCTTTAGCTTGACTAGTTCCATTGACAAGCTCTGAATCTGATGAGAAATTCTGCCTTAATGAATAAAGAGGGAGAACAGCTGAGGAAAATTCTTGACATCAATTTGGGTTGTTCACATACATACACAGTGCAACTCACAACATATGTATGCCTAACACATGCAAATATGCATACACATCTGTATCCACAGCATACAAATACACATAAAAAGAAAAGTCCAACTTTAAAAAATCTACAGAAAATGAATAGTAGTGGGAAATATCCTACTAAGTGAGATAACCCATGCCTAGGGAGACAAATGCCAAATTTTCTCTGTCATATGTGGATATTAGCATGGTATACTTAAATTTATATGTTTACTTTGTTTTTTAAAGTTTACTTTAAGTTAATTTTTTATAATCTACGTTTATACTATATTTACATCATCTTCACCCTTCTTTAACTTCTCTACCCCTTCTAACTCCTCCTATGTCCCCTCTTTCCCACTAAGTTCACCTTTTCTTCTTTATTGATTGGTAATACATTAATGCATGCATACATACAGATATACATACATACACACATTCTGCTGAGTCCATTTAGTGTTGCTGTTATGTGTTTAATGATGACCTCTTTGATAACCCACAAGGTACTCATCTCTGGAGAGAACTGAGTCTCCCTCTCTCAGCTTCCATTGATTGCCTGTAGCTTTTCAACTAGAGGTGGGACCATGTGAGACTTAGAGGTCAGGAAAGTATAATGAGTCCAAGAGAGGGGTAGGGTAAGGGGTCTTAAGTGGTGTGGGTAGAGGAGAATATTTGTGATATGAAAATGATGCTCAAAGTTGAAGTGAGGATAGGGGTTGTGAGATAGGGAAGAGGACTGGGTGGAGATGGATTAACCAAAACTACCAATGTATGAAAGTTCCTAAGGAACACACCATTTTGTAAGCTAATCAAAAATATATCTCAAATACATATAGATTGGTGAGCAATGGGTGCTCAGTGCTTTCCTCAGAAGACATGAGTTATTAAAGGGAAATTCCAGTGCCCAGCATGGAGTATTTCCCTAAGAGTTACTGGTCATGGAGGATGCAGAATACCAAGCATGCAGTACTTCCATAAGAGACTCGACAAACAGCAAAATCTGTTGCTGTTGCTCTTGGTAGTCTACCAGAACTAGAGTTAAGGCCCTATTGCTGAAGAAACAACATACTTTTGTTACAGGATTTAGGGAAACCTAGCCGGAACAGACATTTAGCTTCTTCCATCCTGTCTAACTTTCTTCAACCCTTGTAAGGTGTGAGAAGGAAAATTAAACATTAAGGAAGGTAAATATACTTTGTCTTTTAGACTAAATCAAAGCCATCCTTTTCTGCCTTGTGCACCACTTCCTTACTTACTATAATCCCAGCCTCAGGCCTCCATCTTTGGAAGTCCCCTCCCCTGAGCCCATCCAACCTTGACCCCTCCCCAGCGAGAATCAAGGGAGCCTGCCAAACCTTGATCCCTCCCCAGAACAGGTCAAGACAACTCCCACGGGCCATTTAAACTGCTCCCTAGAAAATAATCACATAGTGTTCCCATTTCCTCTCTGGTGGTCATGTTGGTGGCTTTCCATTCCCCCCTTAGGCCACCCAAGAGCACAGGCATCCAATTAAACCTTGATATCTTTTAATTTGGTCTGATTCAGTCTGATTGGGTTATTTGCGTCAGCAGGGAGGCTCGTTTTAGGAAAATATTTTTAACACTTACTATTGAAGGGGCCTGTACAATGGCAGCCTAATTATTACAACATCATTTGTGAATGCTATACCCTTCATACCTGTGTTAATTCTAATATGTTTTTAAATTTGACCTTTGAAAATTTATATATTCTTAGAGCAAGGTCAGCAATCTAGATACCATTGAGGTTGTCGAGGCCATGGTATATGGTATTTTTGTTGAAGCTGGTCTCTGACATCATGGCAAGACTGTCCTGTGATTATCCTGGTGCAGAAGCTCACTGAGAGAATATTAAAAAGAGCACGTCAAATAGTTGGACTACTTATTGCAGTTATTATGGGAATCATTGCTTTGATGTCTATGGCAACAGCAGCTGGAGTGGTGTTTTATAAAGAAATGCAAACTGCTGAATTAATTAAAGACTGGTATAAACATTCAACAAAACTTTGCACTGAATAGAATAAAATTAATAATGAGATAGTGAATGAATTAGCTGAATTAAGTCAAGCTGTTATATTGTTAGGAGATCAGTTAGAAATTTTGAAGGAATGGATAAAATTAAAATGTAATTGGAATGATTCTTCTTATTGTATTACACCCTTAAGACTTAGTGAGAGCAAGTATGATTGGGATAAGGTTAAGATGCATTTGATGATTCACCCTAATTCTTCTCAAATGTTTTATAACTTACAAAAAAAATAAAAAAAAACTTTTGCAAAAAAAGTTACCTGATATGATAGGAATGAATATTATAGAAAGTCTTGCAGATACCATAACATCATTCAACCCTATGAATCACTTTAATAGATGTCTTATTGTAGCAGATATTGCTCTTGTCTTAGCAATTGTAGCCTTGTTAGCTTTAAAATGTGTCTTGGCCTACTTATATAAGATTGCAAGACAGATAGAAAAAACGGTTGTATACACTGTGAGGCTGCATAACCTGCAAAGTAATTGAATTTTATGTAAAAGAAAGGGGGATCTGTAGCAGAATTTCCTACTGACCTGGTGATGGAGAGTTAGCAACTAGCACCAATCCCTGCTGGCTCACACCTGGCCTAGCTCCAGAGTTAGTAACTAGCTCTAATCCATCCTTTGTGTTACACATCCCTTTTGTTGCCCTAAGTGAATCTTGTCTGAGAGTTTCCCAAGGGTACAAAGCTATGCAAAACTTGACTGGGAGGGAAACCTAGGAAACTGTAGTACTCTCCTTTAGCAAGACTTTGCATTGGCATTGTATTTTTGGAAGTTTCAATCAGGTTGTTTGGAGCATATGGAAATTAACTGGCATAATTGTAAATATGAAAAAAAAATTCCCCAAGCAAAGGGAAGGTGCTTCAGTTTACCAAGACTGGAGACTATCCGTGGCCACAAAAGGCTGAATTCATTCTCAAGATGTCTCTGGGACTTCAGAGGGAGTAGGCCTGAGCCAGGACCTCTGTGGGTCCCAGCATTGGTCTGGGACATCAAGTGGAATAGGCAGGAACCTGGAACCTCTGCGAGTTTGAGTGTGAGTCTGGGACCTCTGAGGGAGTAGCCTGAGCCAGGTCCTCTGCAGTTCTGGGCATACCCGAGCCTGGGAACTCCAAGGCAGTAGACCAGAGCCAGAGACCTTTGCAGGACCAACTCTAAGACAGGGACTTCAGCAGGAGGGGATCCAGACCAGGATTTACAGAAACAGGTCAAAGCCAGTAACCTAGGCCGAAGTGGGCCTGAGACAGCAAACTCCAAGGGACTGAAGCAAAGCACAGGAACACTGAGCTATCTCTAGGAACACAGAGTAACCAACAGGTTAACTAGAACTGTGGCCCTGACTGTACCATGAGGAACAAACATCTGAGCTTTGGACTCACTGACACCTAGAATATTACTCAACAGAATCACAGGTAGCTCCAACTACATCTATTAGAGAAAAACATGAGTAGAAAAGTAAGAACACATGCAATACTACAAAGAGCAACATAACACCAGTAAAACCTAAAGACCCTACAACAGCAAGATATGAACAACCAAATATAAATGAGGCAGAAGAAAATGACCTAAAAAATAACTTCAAAAGAATGTTTGAAACTCTTAAGAAGGAAATGAGAAATTCTCTTAAAGAAATGGAGGAAAAGACAAACAAAAAATTGGAAGACATCAGCAAATCCCTTAAAGAAAACCAAGAAAAAGCAAACAGACATATGAAAGAAACTATTCAAGACTTGAAAACTGAAATAGAGACAATAAAGAAAACACAAGCTGAGTACTTATAGAAATATAATCATGAGAAAATGATCAGGAACCACAAATGCAAGCATAAACAGCAGAATACAAGAGATGGAAGAGAGAATCTCAAGCACTGAAGATACAATAGAGGAAATAGACTCATCAGTTAAAGAAAACATTAAATCTAACAAAAGTTTAACGCAAAATATCCAGGAAATATGGGACACCATGAAAAGGGCAAATCTAGGCATAAAAGAAGTTCAACTCAAAAGCACAGAAAATATATTTAACAAAATCATAGAAGAAAACTTTCCCAACCTAAAGAAAGATATGCCTATGAAGATACACAAAGCTTACAGAACACTAAATAAACTGGATCCAAAAAAGAAGTCCTCTTGTCACATAATAATCAAAACACTAAACATACAGAGTAAAGAAAGAATATTAATAACTGCAAAGGAAAAAGGCCAAGTAACATATGAAGGTAGACCTATCAGAATTACACCTGATTTCTCATTGGAGACAATGAAAGCCAGAAGGTCCAGGTCAAGCATTATGCAGAGATTAAGAGACCATGGATGCCAGTCCAGACTACTATACCCAGCAAAACTTTTGATCACCATAGAAGAACAAAATGAGATATTCCATGAAAAAACTAGATTTCACCAATATCTAGCCATAAATTCAGCCCTACACAAAATACTAGAAGGAAAACTCCAACCCAAAAAAGTTGGCTACACCAACAAAAACAGAGACAATTGATGGTCTCATGGCAGCAAATCCCAAAGAAGGGAAAAACACACAAATTAACATCACCAACAATGAAAACTAAATTAGTAGGAGATAGTAATCACTGGTGATTAATAGCTCTTAATGTAAATGGACTCAACTCACCTATAAAAAGGCATAGGCTAGCAGATTGGATAGGAGAACAGAATCCATCCTTCTTCTGCATATACGAAACACATCTCAATCTCAAAGACAGACATCACCTCAGAGTAAAGGGTTGGGAAAAAATATTCCAATCAAATAGACCTATGAAACAAGTGGGTGTAGCTATCCTAATAGCTAACAAAATAAGCTTCAAGCTGAAATCAATCAAAGAGACAAAGAAGGACATTTCATATTAGTCACAGAAAAAAATCCATCAAGAGGAAATCTCAGTACTGAACATCTATGCCCCAAATACAAAGGCACCCTCATATGTAAAAGAAACACTTCTAAAGCTTAAATAACACATTAAACCCCACATACTAATAGTGGAAGAATTCAACACTCCCCTCTCACCACTGGATAGGTCAGTCAGACAAAAAATAGAGAAAAAAGAGAACTAACAGATGTTATGACTTAAATAAACTTAACAGATATCTATAGAATATTCCATCCAAACAGAAAAGAATATACCTTCTTCTCAGCACCTCATGGAACCTTCTCAATAACAGACCACATACTTGGTAACAAAATAAACCTCAACAAATACAAAAAATTGGAATGACCCAATGTACCTTATCAGATCATCATGGTTAAAACTAGAAGTCAACAGCAATACTAATTCCATAAGACTCACAAACACATGGAAATTAAACAATGCTCACCTGAATCATCAATGGGTCAAGAAAAAAATAAAGGGAGAAATTAAAGACTTCCTAAAATTCAATGAAAATGACCAACAATATACCCAAATTTATGGGACATAATGAAAACAGTGTTAAGAGAAAAGTTCATAGCACTAAATGCCTACATAAAGAAGTTGGAAAAATCCCACACTAGTGAATTAACAGAACACTTGAAAACTTTAGAACAAAAAGAGGGAAACTCACCCATGAGAACTAGAAGGTGGGAAATAATCAAATTGAGAACTGAAATCAACAAAATAGAAACAAAGAAAACAATACAAAGCATCAATGAGACAAAGAGTTGGTTCTTTAAAAAAATCAACAAAATAGACAAACCTTTATCCAAACTAACCAAAACACACACAGAGAGAATATCCAATTTAACAAAATCAGAAATGAAAAGTGGGACATAACAACAAACAAAGAGGAAATCCAGAGAATCATCAGGTCATATTTCAAAAACCTGTACTCCACAAAATTGGAAAACTTAAAGGAGCCGGGCGGTGGTGGCGCATGCCTTTAATCCCAGCACTTGGAAGGCAGAGGCAGGCAGATCTCTGTGAGTTCGAGACCAGCTTGGTCTACAAGAGCTAGTTCCAGGACAGGCTCCAAAACCACAGAGAAACCCTGTCTCGACAAAGCAAAAAAAAAAAAAAAACCTTAAAGGAAACGGACAACTTTCTGGATAAATATCACTTGCCAAAGTTAAATCAAGACCAGATAAGCAAATTAAATAGACCTATAACTGCTGAAAAAATAGAAACATTCATCGAAAGTCTTCCAACCAAAAAAAGCCCAGTACCAGATGGTTTCAGCTCAGAATTCTACAAGATTTTCAAAGAAGAACTAGTATCAATACTCCTCAAATCATTCCACATTAATATAAACAGAGACAGAGACCCACATTGGAGCACCGGACTGAAATCTCAAGGTCCAAATCAGGAACAGAAGGAGAGAGAGCACGAGCAAGGAACTCAGGACCGCGAGGGGTGCACCCACACACTGAGACAATGGGGATGTTCTATCAGGAACTCACCAAGGCCAGCTGGCCTGGGTCTGAAAAAGCCTGGGATAAAACCGGACTCGCCGAACATAGCGGACAATGAGGACTACTGAGAACTCAAGAACAATGGCAATGGGTTTTTGATCCTACTGCACGTACTGGTTTGGTGGGAGCCTAGGCAGTTTGGATGCTCACCTTACTAGACCTGGATGGAAGTGGGTGGTCCTTGGACTTCCCACAGGGCAGAGAACCCTGATTGCTCTTTGGGCTGATGAGGGAGGGGGACTTGATTGGGGG
>NW_026068017.1:2800119-2801589 GCF_014885135.2 Alexandromys fortis | reverse complement strand
CTCTCTCTCTCTCTCTCTCTCTCTCTCTCTCTCTCTCTCTCTCTCTCTCTCTCTCTCTCTCTTTCTCTCTCTCTCAAAAGTGTTTGTGAGATTCCAGTGCAATTGAGATGCAAGTGAAGCCCTGGGCACAGGGTCTGACATAAGTGGGGTGCTTGGCAAACCCTTGATGACCCCTTTGGCCCTTGGGAAGTGAGTGATGAGGGATCCTGTGATAATAGATTCTCCTGATGTCAGCTCCCTGCTCAATATGCCAGCTGTGTTCTTGTGTTGGAGAAGACACTGTCCCTAGTTCCAAGGGCCTCCTGGGAGCAATGCGGAGCCCAACAGTGAGAGACTCCAGGGACAGAATGTCTAGGCTGTCCTCTAAGGTTCTCCAGGTTCTGGGTGCTGTGCTGGCATGTGGCTCCAGGGGACTGAGTCTTTGTTCATGTCTTTGTGTCACCTTAAGAAGCTCATGCCGCCTGAGCAGTGAATTTAGACTTTCTGCTGGAGGCCATTTCTTTCTAGGAGCTTTCTAACTGTTGTTCTAACAGTTGGATGGAGGTTCTCCAGCCCGTTACCACCTCTGATGTTGAAAGATTGGGTGACTCTTGGTCCGGAAACTTGTGGTCTGAGGGTGTGGCTGGAAAAGCTTGCTGAAAGTGTGAAAAGGGCTCTTTGACTGAGAAGAGACTGGGAGGAAACAGCTAGTTCCTCAGTGCCCACTGTGCTTCAGACAAGTACCCTTTGAACTCTTACAACGATCCTGTCAGATGGTGTGGCGACCAGTATTGTCATTAACACAGGATCTAGACGCTCCTAGCAGAAATGTCCCTGGGAACACTTGTGGGGACAGGTTAGGTAATCTGAGGTAGGAAGGTCCACCTTAGTTGTAGGCAGCACCATCCCAAGGGCTGGAATCTTGCACTGAATACAAAGGAAAAGTGAGCTGAGACCAGCATTCATCTCTGTTTCCTGACTAAATACAGCGTGAGCAGAGGTTCCATTCTCTTGTGCTCTGACTTTTCTGCTCTGATGGACTGTGAGCCAAGCAAACCCTGTCTTCTCCAAATTGATTCTGTCACAATGACGCAACAAATAACTAGCACCTTGGGTTAGTAACTTTGTCAGGATTACACACAAGTAACTAGCACCCTGGGGTTAGTAACTTTGTCAGGATTACACACAACAAGTAACTAGCACCCTGGGTTAGTAACTTTTTCACAGTGACATACCAAGTAACTAGCACCCTGTGGTCAGTAACTTTAATAGGATTTCGCTATGGAGCTCAGGTTGGTCCTGAACCCAGGCTCCTTCAGCTTTGATGGGAAGAATGGACTTTGAAGGGAGAGACAAGAGTTCGGTGTGGGCAGGAATTTCACAGAGCGGGAGCAGGATGAAGGAGGATGAAGTCATTTCTCAGGTCTCACTGTTCTAGGTTCCAGCCCTGTGTCTGCCTCTATGTGCCGTGAGCCTGGACAAGTTAACCTC